>NC_060084.1:39325121-39557621 GCF_922984935.1 Meles meles | reverse complement strand
CACAGCAGTTCACTTGGATTACTGGGGTTCAGAGGGACAGCTGGGCACATTTTCATGCAGCCCTGTCTGAGATGGGATCTTTTCAGTGGACCAAAGTGATTCAGGTCCCTTGGTGAATACTGGACCTGTCAGACATGTAACAAGGTAGGCTCAAAAATAAAGCTTGGCATGACTCAAAATAAAATAACAGTTTTGTGAGGGTTGCAGAGAACAGCCCAGAGTGGGGGAAGACATTTTGGAAGCTGCCCTGTCAGGGGCAGGTAAGGGACTTAGGTCAACTCTGGACCTTTTCAGCTGAGGGACAGTTCATGTATGTTCTTAATAAGATGTTAATTTTCCATAGCATGCCATTAGATTGCAACACATTTTTTAGGGAAAGATGTTATCTTTATGGAGTTGACTTATTTGCAAACTTAACATAAGCTTTCAAACCCACAGAAAATATGGCAGTGTGTTTATATTTAAAATAGATTTTAAAAAATCCAGTGAGTTACTGTGAATTTACTTACCGCCCAATAATACAAGGATAAAAATAATTTATGCTCCTATTTTAATTAAAAGCAAATCATTTTTGTAAAGCAACAGGAGCTCAGTCTAGTGGTTAGAACATGCAGTGGGAGTGGAGACTCTTTTAGCTTTCTTCTTGGCTTGGGTGTGGACTGGCTGCTTGGTTGGGGGCAGGCTCTTTACTCTCCTTACAGGTTGCACCAAATCCACCAAAACTGTACTGTGTGGAGCCACTAACCAGAGGCATTCCGTGTGGCAAATTCCCAAGTCCCCATTTGAGATGTTGACAGTTGACGTCAAGGATAGAAAGACTGCCTCAGGGTGGAAAGCCTGGTGCCTGAGCCAACAGGAACATGTAGGATTTTCCATGTTTCCACAAAAGTTTGAAGTTAGAGGAGCAGCATGTTATGCTTGAAGGACCTACGGTTGATTCTCTTGGCCACCCTGGAAGACATCCAGTGTCCCTAGACAGAAACATGGTGGAACGCCCTCTTGTTCCCAAGGCTGACCCATTTCCCAAACTCAAGAGGCTAAATGAGGTCACAAATGGGAGGAGATATGGGTAAAAATAATGGTCATGAGAGATGCTGCAGCCCACGATCACATTTGCTCTATATTCCCTCATCCAAAATGTGGTTATTGAGCACTTACTGCATACCTGGTTTGGAGATAAGCTGGCCTGTGCAGACTGAAGCAGGTGAGGAAGACTCCATGGCTAATGGAAAGCACTGATGGGACCTGAGCATTGCTTAGTCTCCAGAGAATAGCTGGATGTTCTTTGGGGACACAAATGAAGGAGTGTGTCCGTCTTCCAGGGATTAGAGCCATGTTGGAGACCCAAGGCAAAGTGTCAGCACAAGTAGCTCTGGTTGAGTGTTGGCCTTCATGAAGTAGTCAATAAGGGACAGACCCCTCCTGTTGCCTGAGTCTGTTACTTACATAGGCATTAGGATGGAATGGGCTGGTGTTGAGTTATATAAAAAGCACTGGTCTTAAAGTCTGAAAACTGGGTCTGGAAACTTGAATCATTTGCGTATGTACTCTGATTTTGGACAAAGCTCTTTATGGGCACATTGTCTACAACCAAGGTATGTTGAGGTTAAGATGAGACAGAGGAGAGCAACCTTTTTGAAATGGAAAGCACAGTGCATGAATATAGTAACTTATCTTACTTTTGACTTGTCACTTGTATTGGTCTCTTTGTAATCCCTGGAAAGGAAAGACTTTGTAGTTCCCCCGTGACTGAGTACATAGGGGGGCATCAATAAACAAACTATGGTCAGCAAGTAGTAGGTGGATGGATGACTTTGTCTTGGCTGCTTCCAGAGGGGTCTGAGACTCTCATAACAATAGGGTGAAAATGGAGATGGAGAAAATCACTTGGTTGAAAAATGAGCAGACAGACCTATCTCTTCTCTTCCCAAGGTAATGAGCATGTACGGGCCATTCTGGTTTCCACCAATGCATAGGAATGAAGCAGGAGGGGAACACAGCAAGGGGCTCATTTTCTGATTTCCCTGTGGGTGCTTTCCCAACAGGGCATCCTTTCTTATACAATATCTCTGAAAGTTGTCTCATTTCCCCCCACTTCCCCACAAGACCACCAAATGTCGTGAATCTGGCAGAAAGTCTCCATGTAGTCATGCATGTGCCAGGTTGCACTGATGTCACAGACTAGCAGATCAAGAGTATGACAGTCCCATACATGGGCCACTAAGGAGCTAGAATCCCGCCTCCAGGAAATAATTAGCCATGACCAACAATTTAGCTTTGGTTCTCACCGTGAATGTGAAAGAGTTAAGGAAGGGCACAAGACTTGAATTTCAGCCTGCTTGCCTTAGGATTTTCACTCTCTGTAACTTGGATAAGTAGCTTTACATCTCCGGGCCTCAGTTTCCTTGTTATTTAAATGGGTAGTAATAGTATTTCCCTCGAATCATTGATAGAAACATTTAAAGAGAGATGTATGTAAATGTTAATTATTATATTGGTTATAATTCAGCGATGGAAAAAGTCAATATGGGTTGGAATAATCAGGAAAAATACCATGGTAAAGAAGAAGAAATTGCTGGACCATGACATTTCCAATCCCAGTTCCAGACAAGCAGAGAATGAGCTTGGTGAGTGGAGAAAAAAATATCAAGGCCTTGAGTCTGATGAGGGAGCAGAGGTGATTCTCTCCTTCACTGTCACAGGAGCCAGGAAGACTATTTGAGAAGCAAGGAGGGGAACAGAAGAAACCAGGCAGCTTGTCACCCAAGACATCGGCTGAAATACCTGAGTAGAGAAGAAGAGAAGGATGAGAAGAAATTCAAACAAACAGAGACTAGAAGTTGAGAGTAAAGGGTGAGAGGCCTAGGCTGGGGAATGCTTGTGGGACACATATCCACTCATTCAACGGAGAGCTATGGAATACCTTCTCTGTGCCATATGCTGTTGCCTGGCCCTGGGGATATGGTAACAAAGAAAAAAGAAATCTCTGCTATAGGTCACATTCTAGCAGGAAGGAGATAGAGTATACATAAAGTAATTAAACTGTGTAAAATGATATAAGGTTCTGTTGGGGGTAGGAGTCTATAGAGTGTCAGTGGAAAAGGAGTTGGTCAACTTTAAATTTGGTGTTTAAGGAAGGCTTCATGTTAAAAGTGATATTTGAGCAAAGACTTGAAAGAGGTGACCCCGGGAGAGCAATTTAGAGGTTAACACAAGGACACAGAACAGTAAAATGATGTTTTGGCTCATGATGCCTTTCAAGTTGTTGAAGAGCCAATAGGGTTTGCTTATGGGCTGGATGTGGGGTGAAAGAGAGTGAAGAGTTGGGGATGGTTCCTAATTTTGGAACCAGGTAAAAGGAAAACAGAGATATAGAAATCCGTGTAGGAATAGGTTGGGTGAGGAAAACAAAACAAAGCAGGAGCTCAATTTTGGACACGTTAAATGTGCAAATGCCCATTAGACACCTATGTGGCAGGCCAGGTAAGCAGCTGGGTATATGATTCTCGAGATGAAGGGAGAGGTCCTGGCTGGAGTTATAAACTTGTCAAGTTTATCAGGATGTGGATGGAATTTCAAGCTGTGAAACTAGATGTACTCAGCAACAGAGTGGATCTACAGAGTTAAGGAAAGAGGTCCACAGGCTGAGTTCTAAAGCACGTCTCCATGGGGGTTGAGGAAGTGAGGAAGAGTCAGCAAAGGAGACAGAAATTGCCACCAGTGCAACATCCAGTGACGTAGGAGGAAAACCAAGAGAGTGCCATGTACTGAAAGCCAAATGAGAAAGTTTCTCAAGGAATAAGGAATAATTAGTTGCACCACATGCCACGGGTATGTCAAACCAGCAAGGACTGAGGATTGACCATTGGATTTAGCAACATGGAGGTCATTGACCTTGGCTCTATTGAGACTGGTCTACACATGTACACTAAAAGCATTATAGTGGGTTGGGCACAAAAGATCAGAGTTCTAGTCCCAAGTTCACCACACTCTTTTCAGTGTGACTTCGGCAAAGTTACTCTGTCCATATTTTTTTTTCCTGTCATCCATAAATGTGAGATGGTATTAAATGCTGTTCACCCTAACTCAGGTTTTCATGACTTAGGATCAACACACCTCTTAAGGTAAAATCGGATTGACAAATATTGACTTGAGTCACCTCTGGAAAGCTGAATGCCGTCTCTGAGATATTTGCCAGGAGTGTATTGTTATGCTATCATGAGTATGGCTAGCTCCAGCTTTCTCTCTTGGGATTCTGTGCTATGACTAACAGCTTTCGTCTTCTGGTGATGCTTTAAATGCTGTTCCTGTGCAAAATCTTACAAAAGAACACACAACCAGAAGGAAATCAAAGCAGAGAAGGGGGGGGGCACTTACATCATAGCAATGCAAACAGCTTAAAGTTTTATGAGTCACTCTTGTTCTTAAGAGATTTCCACTCTATCTGGCTCGGCCATCTTCTCTGTTCTTTGCCCTTTGCTTTCAGAAGCAAAAGCCCTCTGGAGTAGTCCGCTTAGGCTGGGGTATGCTGTAAAAACAAGTAACTCCAAGACATCAGGGATTAACTCCATAAAATTTCTCACATCTTCAGTTGCATGGCAGGTGTTCAGCACAAGTGTCCTCAGGGCTAGCTCAGCAATCCAGGAGTCATCTTCTCAACATGGGGTCTCCCCTGTTCTTGTGATGGGAGAAAAGAGTGCTGGAGAATGTCATATGTACAAAAAACCCTGTGCCCTGAAGGCAGCCGTGTTACTTCTGCTCCCAACTCACTAGACTTAACTACCCATAGGACCCATTCAGCTACAAGGGGGGTGGGAAAGGGAGGGAACATAGGAGACCTTGGGCAGGCTTCCACAACATTCCCTTGAAATCCTCTCATTTTTCATAGGCAGAGCAAATAATTTCTCCCCAAATTAATTTCTGAAGTCCTTCCCAAGACTTTAAACAAGTCAACATCCTTCTTTCATGTCTGGCTTCTGTCTGAGATGGTCAGGGAGAAGATACAGGAGATGCGGTGAGCTTGTTCCATAGGTAAATTGTAATGACCAAACGGGCCAATGGTTGTGAGGGTCCCTTGCAGATTGTAAAGCCCTGCAGTCATAGAAAACGTTTCTGTGGCACTCACTCAGTGGCAAGGGCTTCGCATGTATTAATGTAATTAATCCTCACGAATACCCCACGTTAGGTACCATCATAAGCTCCACATTGACAATTAGCAAATTGAGGTATAGAGAAGTTAATTAACTTGCCCAAGGGCATACCAGTGATAAGTATCAGAGCTGGAGTTCAAGTGTAGGCTGTCTAACCCCAGAATCCATGTTCTTGACCAGTAGAGTATATTGCCTTTCTGTAGAGTTGACCACCACCCAAATGTGCCTCTCACCCAAATGGAGCAAATGCACCATAGCTCTGGGTGTAATGCTGGGAAGTAAGTTCTGTTCATAGGACAATCTGCTCCGTTGTTTTTGCAGGGAAGGGCATGGTGGCAGTGAAGTGTGCTTTTGGAAGGGTGTGTGGTCAACATTATCAATGTTCGCCAATGTCTACGTCTTCTCTACCTCTGGCATATGGAGAATTACTCTTCCTCATCCTTGAAGTTAGGAATGCCCATGGGCTTCGTTCTGGCCAGTGAAATGGTCTGTCATTTCAGGTAAAAGCATTCAAGAGGTAGTGCTCCCTTCTGTGTGTTGTCTTCCTCAGGGACTGGAAAAGTGTGCGGTGCCTTGGAAGGAACATCCGACCGAGGCAGACAGAATCGCTGCACCACTGCGGGGCAGACTCCTGTATCCAAGTATTTCCAGGGCCCACAGTGGCATGGCAAAATCAAGAAATAATAGTGTGTTTTAAGCTCCTGAGATTTTGAGATTGTATGTTACTGAAGCAGAACTCAATCCATCCTGCCTGGTGTAGGTGGTTTTGTGAAATGTGAATCAGAGTGGATTTGGAGGTGGGTTAGAGAGGAAGGGAACATAAAATGAGAAGTCTGTTCTCACTTTGCCTATCTCTTTTCTGGGCATGCAGGAACAGAATTTACTTTGAAGCTTTTTCCAGTTTTATCTCGGTGGTTGGACACCATTCCTCTGAGTCCGCAGCTCATGACCACTCAGGGGGCAGCAGCGAAGGAGAACCCTACATCCAGGTTATAAAGGGACTTGGAACTCCTATTATGTTCCTCCCTGAACTCCTACTGTTCTGCGCCTTGGAAAGGGCTAAAGACCACATGTAAAAGCTCATTTCTCGGATTTCTGCATTGGCGGCAGTATTTTGCAAAGTAGTTCACTGAAATCGAAGTTGTTGGTAAAATGGATCTATTTCATGTTTTTAGAGCTTTTCTGAAGAGGGACAATGCTGTGCAATCCTTGATTCCTTTTTCACCTCCCATGCTTTGCCCTATCCATGCTTTGCCCTGTCCATGCTTTTCCCAGCTTTGCTAGGGCACCAAGGGTGCTGATCAGCATCTTCCCATATACTTTAACATGGAATTCATGTGAAGGAGAAGCTGGGCTTTAGAACACGTCTAAGATGGCTTCACTTCTATCTGCATCGCTAGGATCAGCTTCGGGGTTTGATTTGTGATGTTGGAGGAATCCAAAGTCAGAGGCACTATTGGGAAGATTAGGGACATTTTTATGCAAGAGAGGAAAACGTCTCTTCTCTGATATTCTGATGGTCTTCCTAGTTACACTCACCAGAGCTTTCCCTCTCTCTCCCTTTACACTGCCTAGCAACGTCCAGAGTTGATAATGAATGTGGCTCAAAACTCATATTCTAGAAGCTGAACCATCTCTCCCCCTCATCCTAAGAGGAGAGCCTTCGGAAGGAAGGCCTGAGTTGACGTGCGGAATGATCTCTCAGGTTTCATTCCTGGACTCGTTTCCTTACTCACAAAGCATTTGTTCTTTTAAAGGAACCAATATGTTTGTGTAACTGACATGAAACAAGCTTGACTCCAAAAAGATTTAGCTTAATATCTGCCTATGCATTCCAGGGGCCGGCCGTCTGTGGGATGTGCATTAAAGGCCCTGGCGGTGGCTCAGCTCGTCACGTATGATATTGGGCACGCAAATGTGACGTGATGCCCATGTACTCTTGAGGGTAATTCGATGTGCCAGCCAGCTCGATGGGCAGAGAAGCTATAAACATAGTTGTCACAAGTGAGAAAGAGCGCTGGGTCGAAGGCGGGCTGGAGAAGCAGGCAGCATTGGAACCTGTCTCCGAGCCCTAATGAAAGTGTTAATTAGTGTATTACAGAATTTACGGTGAGAACAGCCTCTCCACAGACCCTTCCAGTGCTACACTCCTCATTAACCACTTCTTTCTCTTGCCCTGGCTTCTCTGGGCTCCTTTCCCCGGGCAAAGCAGAGGCAGGGAGGAGGACGAAGACGGGATCGTCGGTGGAAGGGAAGCGTTCCAGGGCCCTCTGCTAAAATGGGAAGGCCAGCAGGGCACATGGCTGTCTGATGTTTATAGGAATAAGTACACATTTAATCTACATAATCATTAATCTTTCTTTATGTAAAAGTGATTAGCAAATAGGGTTTTTAAGCAACTGTTTAGTTTATACATTGGCATCATAGATTAACTTATTTCTAAAACACTTGATTTTATCACTCTGCCTAATGATTTGTCACATGATTTATTGGGTAATATGATAAATCATGGGCAATTTATTGTTTATCCTATAAAGAGTGCGACAATTCATTAAACAGTGATGAAACCCAGCAGCCGTGCCGGAAAGCCCACCTTGTTGGCTGCTGCCCTCAGTGGGGCGAATGTTCTTCCGGGATTGGGATGGTTCCTCTCCGTGCCCAGGTTCACCGTCTGGGGGCAGTTAGACTGCGCTAAAATTAAATAGTTTCAGAAAATAATGGTGCAGTCATAATCTTATACTCTAGCCATATTTATTTTATATGGAAAAATAAAGTCTAAGGCCTGATGGGTGTTAAATCTGTGGATTTATTTGTGATAATAAATGTGGCATTCTTTGTTACAAAGGCATTAAACTTAATGGCAATGTTTCATAATCCTGCATGGCAGCTGTGTTTCCTTTTCCCTAGCTTTATTTCAGGCCAAAGCACCCGCCGGGAGTCTCCTGGGGACGTTTCTGGGTGTTCTGCAAGCTCAGAGGTCATCTTGGTGCCCGAGGAGCCTGGGAGACAGACACAGAGCTGAGGGCAGAGACAGCAGCGGGGTCCAAAGTAAGATTCTGACCTCTGACCTTGAACCTCCCCCCTGGGACACAGGAACCTCTTTTAAGAGAAGTTCGGACCTAGCTGCCCAGTCCTCTCACGTTGCAGGGAGATACC
Source organism: Meles meles (assembly GCF_922984935.1). Classification (NCBI taxonomy): domain Eukaryota; kingdom Metazoa; phylum Chordata; class Mammalia; order Carnivora; family Mustelidae; genus Meles; species Meles meles. The sequence continues at coordinate 39,549,315 of NC_060084.1, read as the reverse complement.
AGACATTGCCATCTTTTCCAGACGCAGTCTCTTGTCTTCCTGTGTCTTGCTTCTTTGCCATTCCTTCCTTTCTGTAATTCTCTTTCCTTTGCACTCAGTATAAGAGACCTCACCAGCTTCTCTGTGACTTTGGTGTTGGAATGACTCCTTAGCCTTTTACAGCCAGAGCAGAGCATATGGGTTGGAGCACAGGACCCATGCGAGGCCAGCCAGAGCTGGATTGGGTGGAAACTGCTTGTGCAGAGTGTACCATAGCAGGAGGAAGCCTAGAACCATTGCTGGCCACCTTCTCCTCCCAATGACAGAGAACAAGGGCCCCTGAGAGTGAAGCTAGAACAGGTGAAGACTGGTGAGACCCACCCCTGTGTTAATTACCATATTACATGCTCCTTAGCCTCTGACATCATGTGAATTCCTGGATCCAGCCCTTCCTGAAACTAACTAGGACCTTTTTTATCCTTGTTTTCATTGTTATTGTTCAAGCCAATTTGACCATCTTCAAACAGATTTACAATTAAAAAAGAATCTCATGAATATACTAGCTCTCCCACCAGGCTGGGTCCCTGTCTTCTGATCAGGATGGAGAAAGGGAATTTCACTCCTCAGTCTGCTTTCTCCATCTCCATGGTGTCATGCACACTGTGATTCCCTGAGTGCAAGCATCAGCAGAGGTGCCCTGGGGCTCTCACCTTACCCAGAATAGTTCTGCCTTGACCTATTTTATATATGGGGCCTCCATGTCCCATTTCCCTTTAAAATAGTCCAGCTACTGCCTGGGGAAGAAGGCAGCACCTTCTGTAGATTGTATGTTCCTGCAAGGAAGACATTGTGCATCGCTGGTGGTGTGTGGTGTGGGGCACGTGGTACTAAGCATGGCACAGTTTTTACATGGTAGGCCCTCCATAAACGTGGCTTCCTTCTTTGATTTTGGAGGGAAATGAAGACAATCTGAGTGTGGAGGACAGATGCTTTCCTAGGTTGTGCAGAGGTGAGGGAGACCCTTGGTAGAAGCTGTGGTGTTTAGGCAGGGGGAGATGAAAGATTCGAGATGGCTGCAAAGTCTTTGCCACTCTTCCCACAGAAGTTTGGAGTCTACTTTCTCTTCCCCTGAACCTAGGAGGGCCGTAGTGATTTTCTTGAGCAGTCGTGGCAGAAGTGAGGTGCTGGCCCTTCCATGGCTAGGTCCTGAGAACCTTGCAGCTCCAGCCTCTTCCCTTTTTTTTTTTTTAAAGATTTTATTTATTTATTTGATAGACAGAGATCACAAGTAGGCAGAGAAGCAGGCAGAGGGAGAGAGGGGGAAGCAGGCTCCCCGCTGAGCAAGGAGCCCGATGCGGGGCTCGATCCCAGGACCCTGAGATCATGACCTGAGCCGAAGGCAGAGGCTTTACCCCACTGAACCATCCAGGCGCCCCCAGCCTCTTCCTTTTATAATGCTAATTCCAGCGGGAGCCAGGCTCCAAGGAAAAAGTCCACACATCCCGAGCCCACCTTGTGGGGAAGGAGCCCACTAGCTGTGGAGGGAGGCTGGACAGCTTCCAGCTCTAGCAGTCACGATGGCCCAGGCCAGTCACCTGAGTGAAGGGCCTTTGGATGACTCCGGGCCCAACCACCATCTGGCTGTAGGCACACGAGGACTGTCTAATCAATGCACATGAGTAAGAAGGATAATCATATGTTGAGAGTAAGTTTGGGGTGCTTTGCTGTAAGCAGTAGGTAACCAGACCTGGAAGGTAGCTTCTTCATCATACACCTGGCCCATGGGACTTTGAATTTCATGGTCTTTAATGCTCCTTTAACCTTCAAAATGCATTGGCCCCACAAATATTTAGAGCTGGTAGTTTCTCTTCCTATCTCTTCCCAAATACTCATGGGGAGTCCCCAATGTGATAGAAAGAGCGTAGGCTGCAGGGGAGGGCACCTGTTCTGCATTTTCTCTGCCAGCAAGGAGCTGGGCCCCCGTAGAGGATCGTTTCTCCTCTCCTCCTCATGTCTCAGTCCACCAGCCCCGGCTTTTCCATACAGGGTGTCCCTCCACTTCCGGCCCTCCTTGCCATGACCGCATCACCCCATTCAGTCTTCTTCAGAACCCCTGGTGTCATTCTGAATCTAGGACAGCTTCACTGATGTGCTTTATCAATTTCATTCTGTCTCCCATAGAATGTGACCCAGTGAAGCAGGGACCCATGCTACAGCTAGAGCTGTGTCTGGCACGGAGCCTCACGAATACCACCAAACATCGATACAAATTGTTACAATGTATGGGCCATTCCCTTTCCCCTGTCCCACCCACCGCAGGGCAACTATGAAGCTAAGTGTCCTCTGTGGCACCTGCTGGCATGGACAGTTCAAGACCTCAAGATCTGAGGACTCTAAGGAGGTTGGGGCAGGGTGGGAACAAGGACATTCTTAACCTCCAAGGGGTCAGACCATGAGAGTCGTGATCCTTACCTGTAAACATCTTCTCCTTGCCGGGATACCAGGAAGACCTCAGGGGCTCCCCCAGAAGTGCTCGGCTCACCCAACTGCAGGGACTGGGGCGAGTCTCTGGCCAGTCCCAAAGGAGCTTGTAAGTTTTGGAACGTGTTTCTGCCACCTCCTTCTTAATACCTCATAAAATACTATTTGCCAATAATGTCACCCTGTAATTACATTGGCTGAGCTCGTGCTGCCTGTGTGTATGCTCTTGTTTTCATTATGGAGCTTCAACCTTTCGAATGGTACCAACTGACACCATAATTAGTATAGTTTACTGCAGCACTGATTATGAGGGCCTCCTTGTCAATCAGCCTCTGTTTGTTTCTGTTGGAGGAGCCATTATTCCTTTACCTCTAAACCCTGGCTAATTCGCAGGGCACGGGGGTGCAGGGCTGTGTGTGTGTGTGTGTGAGAGAGAGAGAGAGAGAGAGAAAGGGGCGCTCCTGGGCCCTGCATACGCTTGACCACCTGGCTTCGAAGTGGTCACCTTGCTTCCAGCCTTGTGACCCAATGCCCCTGGCTGGAGCTTTGGGAGAAGGAGACCACCCCCCCACCCCCTTGAGCCTGTGTAAAGGGACAGGGAGCCGTGTGCCACTTGGGCCTCTCCACCGGGGGGCCGCACGTGGCCTCGGCAAGTCACTCGACCTGTCTGTGGCTCCGTCTCCCACCCAGCTCTCCTTCCTGCCCTACCTGCCTCCGGGGGCTTCAGAGAGCTAAGAGATGTGCAAGAGCTTTGGAAATAAGCATGCCATATAAATTCAAGGTGTTTGGGAATGGTTTTCTCATAAACCTGCCAACACTATCTTCTTGGAAAAGACAGAAGTCACAAATCCACTCTCGTTTTAATTTACCCTGGTGTTTCCTCAGCAGATGGTTAAAGAGCTTCCTGTCAGGTGCCCTCTGTGCCAGTGCCTAGTGGCTAACATCTCCCCAGCAAGCCCCAGGGAAGCGGCCTCCCTCGAGGCTTGGGTCTGGCTTCCTGTGATCCCCACAAAGGTCCTGCTGGGAGGATCCCCAGGCCCCTTCCCTTCTCCTGAGTTCCTGGGGTTCAGCGTGAAGAGGCAGCGTCTGCCTTTTCCCGGCCTGCCTCGCTCCCCTTCCTGTGGGGCACGGAGAGAATTCTCTGAAGTCTGGCTATGTCTCCACTCGTGCAAGCTGGTGGAGGGCACACCCAGGTGAGGACCAGCCTGACTTCCGGGAATGGGAAGAGCCTGTCCATGGGCTCGTGGGCCCTGTGCTCCACTGGGCAAAAGACAGGTCACCTTCTCCCCTGCCACCGGCAGCCTGTTTTTCCTGAACACCAGATTCCCCACATGGGCCCCATGTCTGGGCTTTTCTCTGTAGGGAGAATTAGTGAGTCCGGTTTTCGCTGAAAGTCAAGCCTTACCCTTCTGCCCTACCCAGGCAGCCGTCAGGACCTGTCTCTCTGCCTCCTGGCCCCATTTCTCAAAGTTCAGATCTCAGGGTGGGCGGGGCACAGAATGGCTTAAGTTGTACATAACTTCCACTTATTTCTTTTAAAGGTTTTTTGTTTTTTAATTTATTTGACAGACAGAGATCACAAGTAGGCAGAGAGGCAGGCAGAGAGAGAGGAGGAAGCAGGCTCCCCACAGAACAGAGAGCCCAATGTGGGACTCGATCCCAAGACCCTGGGATCATGACCTGAGCCGAAGGCAGAGGCTTTAACCCACTAAGCTACCCAGGTGCCCCCATAACTTCCACTTTTAATGGTACTTATTTCTCAGGTGATTCTCCTTGGGGACAATTTTCCTTACCAGGACACAACCAGCTCCAGTGACAGGACGCTCTGTCGCCGTATGGCAGCCCCTCGAAACAGCCTCCTCGCTGCTCCAGCCAGCACCCTCCAGCTTACATCTGTAAGTCCTGGCTTTGCCCTTGGACGCGCCACAGAACAGGCCTGTTCCTCTGATTCTCTAGAATTTTGTGTTTCTCTTTTCTCCTTTAGTTCATCTGTCTCCCTCCCAGGATCCCCGAGGTACACATTTCAAGGGTCCGCCTTTTACACTTACCATGGCAGCGGCCAAAGATTCATGTAAGATCTCAGCCTGCCTTCCAGAAATATGTGGCAGTGTAGCTCTCGATCTCCAAGCTCCAAGCCAACTTTCCCATCCCTTTCCTGACCTAACACACATATACCCTTATCAGGACATTGTTGCTGAGGGGTCATACAAATCCCTACCATGCGCCAGTCATGCCGTGGAACATGGCAGTGCACATGAGGTTGTCCCTGGCCCTTTTGGGGACTGGCTGGGAAAATCCAGTTTGATATCTCCCAGGGTCTGTGAAGTCCTGTTCTGGCTCACGGTGCTGAGAAAAGAGGCAGCATTTTCCTCACCTGTGCCCAGGTGACCCCGTGGACTTCTGGCCACATTCCAATTCTTTCTTCCTGGTCATCCTCCTCACTTTCCCTCTCCAGGGTCATTTTCCCCCAGCACTGCCTGCTTGGAACTGAAGTTCCTCCCTCTGACTTTACACTCAGCCCTCCTCCTGCCCTCCCTCGATTCGGCTTTCTTTCCGTGCACCCCCGTGTTCCCAGTTTGGGAGCTGGGCGGCTCAGAGACACAGGGGTCTTAGCAGGCAGGTGCACCTCCTTCCAGAGATGCAGAGAGGCATTTTGTAAACATCAGAGCCAATTCAGACCCCCAGAGGATGAGCATGTAATGTGGCTTATGCTAGATTATTCTTGCTTAAGTTAGAGTCTATGATTTAGCATTCCTGTTTAGCTGCGGAATTCCACGGAGGATGTTGCTGGATCCCAAATCTTTTGTCAGTGTAATTGAGCATAACATCTTTGCAGGTTTGTATTTCAAAAGATGCATTATCTCCTCTCATCCATTTGTTCTATTTGAGCTATTCAAAACTTTTAGCTTGCCCCATCCCTCTGAAGGAATTTGAGTTTTAGGCTGATAATTTATGTTTATGCTGAGAATGTGATTTTCTTTCTGCACCGGGAATGATTAATAGACTTCTTTCTGTAAATTAGTATGGGAGAGAATATAGGTAAATTGCTAACCGAACTGAGAATTTCACTTTGTTCCAATGATTTCTTCAAGCTCTTTCTTATTCGTGTTCCCGAGACACACCATTCCAACTGTACACAACTTGACCACCTCCTAGGCCCTTGTCCTGGGTTCCCGCCTCCTGTAAACTTTCCTTTATGAGCAAGGATCCACACCCCGCCCACACCAGCCTGCTGACTGTTATCACATGGTCGATGAGCAAGGAATGGTTTTCAAATTTTGAAGTGGTTGAAAAAGTCAACAGAAGAATAATTATTTTGTGGTATGCAAGCATTATGTGAAATTCCAGTTTCAGCATCCCTAAATAAAGTTTTGTGAGAACACAGCCACACGCGCTCGCTTACCTACCGTCTGGCTGATTTCATACTGTAAGGGCAGAGGCTGACTAGCTCCAGCAGGGACCCTATGGTCTGTAAAGCCTAAAATATTTATGATCTGGCCCTTCGGCAGAAAAAGTTTGCCAACTCCCCTGTTAGAGGAAGAATGAGAGCTCGCTTGTGTCTCAGGTGGATATTGGGGTTTGGGGCTGGATGGGCTGCAGTTACTCATCTTTTAGTGGCAATATTTTAATTTCTTTTGAAGAACACCCCCCCCCCTTTCACTCTCAGTCCATGTGATTGAAAAGATTTGATTCTCTCCCTCAGCTTGGCCTTGCCCCAGAGACAGAGTGCTTGGCTAAGGCTGGAGTCAGTCACCTCAACCTCAGCACACTCCCCCCCACCCAGGGTGGAGTGATTGATTCAAGATGGTCACTAGACTCCAGTGGACCAATGAGGTCTGTGTCAGGGTTTCTGGGAGAGAAGGAGGTGCTCTTCCTGTGAAATGTGAATCAGAGCACACAGAGGTAGAAGCAAGTAGAGGCATCTTATGACAGTGAGATACTTACTAAGGGAGGCAGGGGCTGATGACTTTATTTCAGTTCCAAATCAAGCCATATTGGATGCCCTTACCCCTTGTGTGTTTGGTCAAGCCTGTGAGTTTTAGCTTAAATGCATTTCTGTAGTTTGTGGATTGTGTTTGTGTCAAGTCTGGCTCAAAACAGCCTGCTGATCCCTGTAGACTGGCTGGGAACATCTGTCTACAGCCCCAGGGCTGGCCCGGGGGGACCCCTAGCACTGGACCAGACACCTGCTTCCCTTCCAGCCAAGACTTAGTTGATTTCAAAGCCTCATGTGGATTTTTCATGCTTTCCCAGAAGTGATGGGGATAGAGCTCTGGGTCATTGGAATGTTGTGCAGCAGGGAGAGAAGGTGGACAACTGAGCTGATGGGACAGAAGTGCCATTGCAAGCTCCTCCCAAGCATCAGCCATCTCTGGGGTGGAACTCAGGCTATGCCAGCTGGCAGACAAACACAGTGGAGGTATGAAAGCCCCCAGCTCCACAGGACTGGGTCAGCCCTGTGCATCATAGTCTACAGGTCCTGAGCCCATGGCTGAGTCTCCATGAAACTTGGGATCTTCTTGAATAGGAATCATTATAACACTTGTTTACCCTTGGGTGTTGTAGAGAATAATCAAGATAATCCAGGTAAAAGCAGTGCATAAGCTGCAAAGGAATGAATGAATGCTGCTGGGGGTTCTGGTACCCAGCAACAAGTACTGCTCTGTCGACAAGTAGAACTTAGAGGAGGGGAGTTAGGGCACTATGTGGCATCCATCCTCACAAGCATGATGGAAGTATGCCTCCTCTCTTTCATAATGCCCATCTCAACTGCCATGGAAGTGGATAAAGCAAGTACCAGTAGCCCTGTTTAAAGAAGGAAAAAGCAGAGAATGGGGCCATTGGTTGGTGTGTCTAAGATCTCCCAGCTGGGGGTAATACCACATCTCCAAGCTCTTGGTCTAGGCATTTATAGCAATGTTGCCTCCAGCAACAAAGTCTGGGAGAAGTAAGAGCAGCCTGTGATGGCCCTTCTCGTTCTGGACCTGTTGTCAGCAGGACACACATGGCAGCCGGCAATGCTAACAGTTTGTCCTGGCCCGGCCCCATCTGCCTGCCCACCCACGATGCCAGGGAGGTGGCTGACTCTGGCAGGGTGTGGTCTGTGACAATGATGGTCATGGGGTTCCCCGTGGGTGCCCTCTATGTTACAGACGATTCTGAGGTTTCATGGACAATTAAACAGATCCAGAAAACAACATGTGGCCACATGAGGTTTAAAAGAATCAGTGCGTATGGATACAATTTCCTCTGTAGCACAAGTGTGTTTAAGCATAAAGGAAGAAGTTCTGGGATAGATGAATTTAGAGTGTCTGAAGTCTCGTCCAGGCTGACTCTCTGTGGTGCCCCATTGCTTTTACATAGATTCCACTCTAGATCTTTCCTCAGAGACCCAGCATTATGGCATGAACTGATCCTTTCCTAGCAAGATGGTTCTCAAACACTAAGTTGTGGGGTGATCCCCAGTTTGACCTTCCATTTGAGTCTTCAAAATGGGTCTGTTTTGCATGGTTCATGGTGGTACTTCCTGCCCATGTGAAAGACAGCTGGGAGCAAACTGGGTGTCGGAGATGCTCAGAGCTAGACATCTCAACTGAGATCAGGGGAGGGGTCCAGTGTCCTTGGAAAGAGAGAGGAATGCATGGCAGCCTAGTGGGGACTACTTCTGCCTCAGAGCTCTTTCAAAAAAGTTCTTCCCATCAGTTGAGGGGAGATGGGACAAGGAAGAAGGACTGAAAGGAGTAATAGTATGGCAAGCTAGAGGGCGGGATGATATCCTGAGGGTGGGCAGCTCTTTTCTCAAGTCCAATCAAGCGTCCACAACTGCAAAGCACCAGAACACTGCTCAGCTTTCATGGGGAAAAGCACTGGAAGGAAGAGAGGATTTCGCAAAGGCCATCCGCTGTCAATATTCTCAGCCCCAAACAAGGAGAGGTCCATATGGAGTAACAGGTCACCAGTCAATGCAAAAATGACCCCGGGTCCTGCCATTGGAGATGGTTGCAGAGAGAAGACTCCCCCAGAAGGTATGTTTGGAGCCCTAAGACCAGGTGCGTCCTGGAGGAGTAGGTGAAGGGGCTGTGCAGCCTCCTGCTGCCCCTTCTCATGGCAGTTGCCTGAGAGTAGCAAGAAATCATAAGGAAAACTCCACCAGGAGAGAAGGAGGGACAGGCTGCCCTTGTTCTCTGTTGATGAGGGGAAGAAGGCAAAGGCCTTTGCCTTCGTATGACAACAGAGATTTGTTTACTTGGCAACTCATTTTCCACAGCCCCAGGTAGAAAAATTAATCCATCCATTTGCTATAAATGAGCCAAAATCCCCTCCCTGAGGCTTTCACGAAATTCTTGCTATTTCTGTTCTTTAGGAAAAACCAATAAGGTGGTGTTTGTTTTTCTGGGCTGTGAAATTTGGAGGCAACTTGTGATGAAAGATGAGAAGAAATCTCCCAAAGAAAGTTCCAGATGTCTGGAGCAGTGGCCAGAACTAAGGGGTAGGAGATGGGCCTGGCCTCCTGGTGGTCAGTTCCCTGGGTGGTAGGCATGTTTCAGAGCTCAGAGTGGGTTTTGTTATTGTCTGAGAGGATGACAGTAGTCACTGCTGAAGATCGCCAGTCTTCTTTTTCTAGTCACTCTAAGAACATATCTTCCTTAGAAATGATCCAGTGAGGCTTCTTATTCCCTCCTGCATGACTGCCCTCCATTATGATGACCTTGGAGTCTCAGAAGGGGTCACCAGGTGAGCATAGCTCAAATAGGGAGGTCCCACCATTTCTGAACATCCACACATGGCTGTAGGGCAAGGGTTGGACAGGGAAGCCTGGGGAGGAAGTGAGCCTCATGGAAGCTCATGGATGCAGAGGAAAGAGAGGGTGAGGAAGCCTGCTTGTCAGGAGGAGTCACTGAGGCAGTGACACAGGCAGGACTCCGAAAGGGCCAAATAAACAAACAAACGAACAAATACCACCACCACCACCCCCAAAACATGAAGATGCCAGCTGAGTGCTTCCATTTGCAGCTTTGATTGAATTATGAGGAAAGAGGAGGTTTGGGGAAGCTGTTGGCAGATCTCAACCACGTTGTGGCAAATGAGGCCTTTTGGCCTTTCGGAAAACCCATGCTTTATTAAAATAAATTAAAAGAGATTGAATCCTTCTGTTCTCTTCTCTCCCCTCCATGCTTCGAGGCAGGCACATGCGGCTCACCATTGTTTTACCTTCAGATAGCTTGCACTGTGGAAGGGCAAACCTGTAATTACCCTGCCTGCCGAAAGTGATGGCTGTCGCTTAAGAGAAAACCTGACTGCTTTCCTTCCACGGGGTCTCTGATTGGTGCCAGAGCATCTGTCTGTAATCTCTCCAACTAGAGCTTTGTCTGAGGCATCCCAGTGGCAGGGAAATGACAGGGTTGCTGGTGGCCAGATGAGACAGTGGGATGGGCACGAGGTTGGCTCCTAGTATGTGGGGCCTGCATCTCTAGGCCCCCTCCCACCCAGTGGAGGAATCTCTTGGTGTGGAGCATGGTCCCTGCCACCACCAGGAGAGCTCACACCCCAGGTCTGTCTGCTCGTGTGTCTGGAAAGGAGAGAGGAGGCTTCTGGTCACACCCTGGAATGATTATCCAATAATCATTTAATGACTTAGTATAGGAGCCATGAAATCAGACCAATGCTCATCAGTGAGAGCAAATGCAGTTCAAGTGAGAGGAACCCAACTCAACCTGGCTTCTGTAGAGAAGGGAATTCACTACTTAATTTATTGGTTAACAAATGTTCAGAGATTGATTGGACAGACTCAACACAGGCTTATTTGGAGGCTCAGCCATATCACTAATTTTTCACCCCTGCCTTCTATAGATCTGTCTTTGTTTCCTGATCACAAGATGAGTTGACCGCCAACAGCTCCCAGGGCAGCTTTCTTCCTTCATCCCCTGATTGGTCCTGCCAAGGTCACTTCCAGTCATTAAAGTAATCATGCTTTTTAGGGCAATGGAATATCCTAATTATCTCAGCCGGAGTCATATGTTCCACCCCTGGAGCTGGTAATGGATCTGGTTTCAACAGCATCGTAAGGACACTTATGGAATGATTTAAGGAAAATAATGGAAATTATGGGCTATTGTGAAAGGACATGGGGGAAATGAATGGAGGACAATGGATGGACAGCCAGTGCATACTCTGAAAGATTCTACCTGAAGTCTCTGTTTTGGTCAGTGATAGAAAAATGGATGTTTTCTTACCCTGTAGTCTGGGCCACCCTGGACACAGCCATTCTAGAATAATTGGATCAGAAAGAACCTGTTCTTCTTTGGAGCCAAAGTGGTGTTCTCCAGGACAGAACCATCACTAGGCACAGCCTCCAGGGATGAGACGCCATCACCTTATGAAATGTTTTAATACCAGATGGACAACTCTCCCAATGTAAGGGTTTTGCCCATATGGGGAACAAATTCTTCCTTGTATTTTGACTGATCCAAGCCTCAACTTGAAATCTGGTCTCAACTTTGGGCATTTTGTTATCCTGAGTGCGTCCCTTTGTTATACCTCTTGATGACATACATCTCACCAGGAAGACATCCCGTCCCACAGAAAAGTTGAGTATCCTAAGCTCCAGATACTTCTGCTGCCTCTTCTCCTTCAAAACTTACCTGTCCTAAGTATCATAGACTCAGAACGTTGCTAACCCAAGCTCAGATACTGGGAACTAACCATGGCTCTCTCTGTCATGACAGTCATCATGGGGATGATGTGACAGAAGTCTTCAGAGCTGTAAATCAGTGCCTTAGGTAAAATGGTGAGGCTTGAATTTGACCTGTGGAGGAAAGAGAATTGGAGGTAAGAAACTCTGTCAGAAATTCTCCCTGCCATGTAGGCAATTGTCTACTTGGCCTTTGCAAGTTCCAGGGGAAAGATGATGTGGCTTCAAGAGACAATTTGTTGATACGGTTTCTGTCTTTGATCCCTTGGCCTTTGCAAAGAATTCTGTTTGCTGGATCTGCCTCTAAGCTTCCAAGGGAAAAGAGGGATTTCCTTGAGTTTAAAGGTGGGCATACTGTCTGTCTTTCTATCTGTCTCCCTGTCAGACAGACAAAACTCAGGCCAGGAAGTAATTATAGCAGAATAGGTATAAATACCCAGGGAGAAAACAAAGACCAAAATCCTGACATTGCAACAAGCTGGAATAAGCTTTGATATAAGGAAGAATGATTTTTGTTTTTGAGAGAGAGATATCTGTGACAATAAAGAAAATCTCAAGAAAATAAGGGAAATCAGGGTTTTTTTTTTAAATTATGGTTTTTTAAATTTTATTTTATGTTCTCAGTGTTCCAAGATTCATTCTTTATGTACCACATCCAGTGCTCCAGGCAATAGGTGAAAATTATTTATCTATGCCTAAATTAGCATCAACGTGTTATTATTAGAGGTTGAGGTCAAATAACCACTAGGGATTGCTTCCTGCTGCTGAGTTGTAGATTCTAAAGAAGAGAAGATTGAAAACTCAGTATCTAAAGACCCTTGGAACAGACTGGAGTCCCTCAAAAATGGAAAGCTAATCAATTCAATGTACTTTTCTGAAATGTGGGAATTACTGGGCTCTGATCTGCATCCAGAACGGCATGGAGTTCGGAAATGAGACAAGAGATGGCAAGATCCCTGCCCCTTTAGGAGTCAGACAGTAAATACTTAACTGAGAGCCCAGTAAGAACCATGTGCCAGGCAACACCTTGGAGCTGTGGTATCTCACCAGCATATGCAGTACTAGACCTTATGTATGTATGTATGGTTGGATCTTACACACTAGAGGGGAAAAAAGATTATTTTAAGAGATAGTCAGAGTGTGGGGGTGGGATATTGGGAGAAAATGAACCTCATAGGGAGTAATGGAAATGGTCTTTCTGGGAAATGAGGATGGGTTTGGGAACTGAGAACAAGCAGTTTAGTTGGGGTTGCCAGATCAACATTGGGCACAGTTCAAAGTCGCCTCCAAGGATGAGTCTAGGAAACTATGGTGATTTGCTTATAGGTTGCAGATCCTCTCTTCTAGTACTAAATAAAGTGATCAGAGTACTATTGGAGTTTAAAGGTGCATGTCACAAGTTTTGAGGAATTTCTGCTAGAAATAGTGTGTCTGATGGTAGACACCTCTTGCTAAAGAAAAAAAACACTATTTAAAAATCAAATAGTGTATATTCTAGCAAAATTTCATTGATATCTTCTAATTTAGAGGAGAAAGAGCCAATGCCAAAAGGCCCAATAGTCTGTAATGACTGAAAATTGAGAAAATAAAGATTATGAAATCACTACAAGTGCAAATTCATGAGATGCAACAAAAGCAAGACTTAGAAAGAATTTGTAGCCTAAAATACACCCACTGTTAGAAAATAAATAAATGAAGCATAAACACAAAGGCTTAGGCAAGAGTTTTCTCTAAATTTTTCACTTTTCAAGTATGGGCAGGTTATTTCAAAACTTTAGTAAACAGAATGGCTTCATGTTAAGTGCTTTATAATTTATTTAAGGAAACAAAGTATTGATATTAAAACTGGAAAATATATCACAAAAGTGGAAAAAAAAGACAACAAACTATCTAACTGAAGGACATAGACTTAAATTGTTAAATGTTAAAATACTCAAATCAAATCTATCATTATACTCAAAATCTTCACTGGCCAAAAAAATGTTTTTATAGAAAGCAAGGGATTCGATATTAGAAAATCTATTAATATATTTAATGCAATGAGCAGAACAGAGAAAAATGAAAAAAACACATTTCTTCCATTTCTGAAAAAGCATTTGATAAAATTTAAAAATGATCTCTATTAAAAGAATGAGATTGGGGGGGCGCCTGGGTGGCTCAGTGGATTAAGCCGCTGCCTTCGGCTCAGGTCATGATCCCAGGGTCCTGGGATCGAGCCCCGCATCGGGCTCTCTGCTCTGCCTCTCTCTCTCTGCCTGCCTCTCTGCCTACTTGTGATCTCTCTCTCTGTCAAATAATAAAAAAAAAAAAGAATGAGATTAGGAAGATACTTTTGAAACTTCTAAAAATGTATCTTGATTCTCTAACCATTACCTTATATAATTATAAAATATCCGAGTATTCTGTTAAGGCTGAGTAATAAAGAATCACAGTAATCAGTATTATTTGAAATTATCTGGGAGATACTGCCAATGCAATTAGGAAAGAAAAAGAAATAAAAGACATAAACATTGGGAAAGAGAGAAACATCATTAAAAGGCAGAGAACACTGCATTTGAATCAGTAGAGGCGCAACCCAAGAACAGGTATGTCAGAAGTAGTCATCATCTAAGAATTAGTAATAAAGAAATCAATTAGGATCTTACTAGGAATCTTTGTGACTCCAGAGAAATGTTACCATTTATATTATCTTAGAGTTAATGACACAGGCGTCTCATGTGCACATTCAGAAGAAGCTGGAACCTGCAGAGAGACAGAGAGAGAGAGAGTAGTCATCATTGAAGAGGTATTGGGGAGGAAGTCATCCCCTGTAGCAAGAGTACTGCCCACACTGCTGGTGAAGGATGGTGCAGGTAAAATCCACCTTGGGGTCTGAATTCTTCACGTGAAGGGGGAGAAGGTATGCAATTTCGACTGTATGGGCTCTTGAGTCAGACTGCCTTAAACCCACGGCATAAACCCTCAGTTTTCTCATTTACAAAATGAGAAAACCTAGAATGAATGCAATGAAAACCCATGCAAAAAGTGCCAACATGCCAGGAACATAGATTGACTCCCAGGGGTACCTGGGTGGCTCAGTTGGTTTTGCTCTGTTCGGGATACCTGAGCCCTGCATTGGGGTCTCGCTAAGCAGGGGGCCTGCTTCTCCCTCTCCCCCTACCTACTGCTCTGTCTACTTGCATGCACACACACTCTCTCTCTGTCAAGTAAATAAATAAAATATCTTAAAAAAAGAAAGAATTGAATTCTAAGTAGTTGTTATTTTGCAATCTCCATTTGATAAGTGTAGCTATTTCCTTGTTATTCCTGTTGTAATCGCTAAAGAATAAGCAGTTAATAGAATTCAAATAAAGTTTGCACTTTTAAAGAGCAAAAAGGAACTCAACCTATAGGAGAGAACTGTGGGATCCCAGGAAATGGAAAAAGATTCCTGTGTTCTGGAGTTCCATGGAGAAAAGTTTTCCTCCACTACCTGTAAATGAGCATGTTTTGTGGTGTCCCCAGCAATGGGCCTTGTCAAGCAATTTTGGTTGTCTTTCAAGGTACTTCAAACACAATTATTAAATAGGAATGTTGAATTGGAATAATTTTTCCAAATATGGAGTATCATCTATAAGGAAATAAAGAAAAGCAAAAAATCGTTGAGGAAAATGAAGACTTCAATAATGGGAATGCAGGAATGGAAAACTCTCTTTCCTAAGTCAACTTATACATGTAATGCAATCCTAATTAGTCTTCAAAATGAATTTTTGGCATACTAAAAAAAAATTAAAGATTTTATTGACTTATTTGAAAGAGAGTGAATGAGAGAGAGAGAGAGCACACAAGTTGGGGGAGGGGCAGAGGGAGAAGGAGGAGCAAACTCCTCTGCTGAGAAGGGAGTCTGATGTGACGCTTGATCCCAGGACCCCAGGATCATGACCTGAGCCAAAGGCAGCTGCTTAACGAACTGAGCTAGCCAGGTGCTCTAAGCATATTGAAAATCTTTAATATATTTCATCTATAAGAATAAATGTGAAGTGAGCAAAAATAGGCTGAAATGAAAAATGTTTAGGGAAGTCTTATACCAGATATTAGAACATATTTATGGTGTCACATTGTTTAAAAATGGATGATACAATAGGTCCATGGAAGAGAATAAGAAAGTTGTAAAGAGACTTATAATCTATAAAATTGTCTATTATGGAACAAGTAGTATTATTTATGAAATAATTAAATGGCTCTAGGAAAATTATTTAAATATTAGAAAAAACAAATTAGTTCTTTATCTTTTGAGGGTTAGAGAGTCCTTCCCAAACATAGAACCAAAGTCATAAAATAACCTATAAATTTGCTTAAGGCTTCTAGATATTAATAATACTATGTACCAAGTATGATTGCTGAGTATCAACCAGAGATCTGGTTGATAGGACCATGGGTGATTCTTTTACTTTGTGCTGTTTAATTTTCCAAATTTCCTGAGTTTCCTGCATTGAGCTTGTTATTATAAGTAAAAATTAGGGTAAAATGGTTGCAACATTGTTCACAATAGCTAAGGCATGGAAACAATTTAAGTATATGTCCATAGAGGAATGGATTAAGAAGATGTGATGCATACATACAGTGGAATATTATTCACATTTAAAAGGAAGGAAATCCTTGCATTTGTGACAAGATAGATGAAACTGGAGGGCATTATGCTAAGTGAAATAAATTAGGCAGAGAAAAATGTCTTACTATATAGTATCACTTATATGTGGAATCTTAAAAAAAAAATCAAACACATAAAAATAGAGAACAGAATGGCGGTTGCCAGGGATTAGTGGGTAGGGGAAATAAGGAGAGTTTGGTAAAAGGTACAAACTTTAAGTTATAAGATGAACAAGGTCTGAGGATCTAACGTATAACATGAAGGTTATAAATAATTATAGTTACGGTAGCTATAAATAACACTGTATTGTATAATTGAAATTTTCTGAGAGTATAGAATGTAAATGTGGTGTTAAGTAATTTGATAGAGGGAATCCTTTTACAATGTATACTTATACCAAACCGTCATGTTATACACTTTAAATATTTTACAAATTTACTTGTCAACTGTACCTCAATAAAACTGATAAAAGGGGGGAATGGGGTAGAGCATGTTGATGCAGGACATCATGAGACATAAGTTGTGGCTTTTTGAACAAGGTTGCTCTTGAACTTTTCAGGACTATTTATCCATATATTAGGAAATATTGATCAAACTTCACTGATGTGCAAAAGACAGAGTGAAAGTCCAATTGTTAGGATTTGGGTATGTTCTATTTGGGGGTGAGCTACAGTGGAGTCCAGTCAATGGGAAGGCAAAAGAGTAGCCTGGTCAGAGAGAAGGGAGTGTGGGGTCCAGGGAAAAGGTAGATTGTGCAACAAAGCAGTCCATCATGGGGAGAGTAGGGCCTCTTTGCAAATTCTCTTTCCAGCAAGATAAACCCCAAGTGATCACAGTGTATTATAATCATAGCCTATTACTGACTTCAATTTGCTGATACTTTGTTAAAGACTCTAAAACTTGTGTTCACAAGGGATGTTGGTGTTTAGTTAATATTTTTATTGGGTTTATGGGTAATGTTAGCTCCATAAAATGGATTGGTTAGTGTTTCCTCCTCTTCAAATTTTTGCATTGTTTGTGTTGGGTTGCTGTTATTCCTTCTCAAATATTTCATAGAAGTTATTAACCTCTCTGGGCCTGGAGTTTCTTTTGTGGGAAGGTCTTTAGTTGATGAAATCAATTATCTTTAGTAGATACATAGAGTTATTCAGATTTTCTATTTCTACCTTTGTTTTAGTAACACTTGTTTTATAAAGTCGTTGGTAATATTTCTTAATTATTCTTTTAAAGCCTGTAGGATATGAGGTGGTCTCTCCTCTTTTATTAATATTATTGACAATCTCTGTATTCTTTTTATTAGTAAATCTAGATATAGCTTTATAAAATTTGCTTTTTTAAAAAGAAAAACTCTAGTTTTACTACTTCTCTTTATTGTTTTTTATTAATGAATTCTGACTGCACTTATCTTTTTATTTTTTTTTATTTCTTAAAGATTTTATTTATTTATTTGACAGACAGAGATCACAAGTAGGCAGTGAGGCAGGCAGAGAGAGAGAGAGGAAGGGAATCAGGCTCCCCGCCTAGCAGAGAGCCCAATGCGGTGCTCGATCCCAGGACCCTGGAATCATGATCTGAGCCGAAGGCAGAGGCTTAAACCACTGAGCCACCCAGGCACCCCAGACTGCACTTATCTTTTAAAATCCCTGCGACTTACTTTGATTTTAATTTGCCTTTCTTTTTGCAAACTTTTTAAAAAAAGATTTTATTTATTTATTTGACAGAGAGAGAGATCACAAGTAGGCAAAGAGAGAGGAGGAAGCAGGCTCCCCACCGAGCAGAGAGCCCAATATAGGGCTCGATCCCAGGACCCTGAGATCATGACCTGAACCGAAGGCAGAGGCTTTAACCTAATGAGCCACCCAGGAGCCTCTTTTTTTGCAAATTTTTAAGGCCAGAATTTAGATCATTGATTTGGGAGCTTTTTTTTTTTTCTTTTCTAATACAAGTTTAATCTATCAGTTTCCTTCTAAGCAGTTTTAGCTGTGTTTCACACCTTTTGAAATAACGTAACTTTATTTTCATTCACTTTAAAAATGTTTTCTAACTTTTCATGTGATATCTGTTATGATCCCTATATTATTCAGTAATATAATTAAATTTCCAAATATTTAATGATTTTTCCAAATATGCTTTTTAAAATCTCTAATTATGTTGAAATCAGAGAAACAATTCCATCTGATTGAAATCCTTGTAAATTTATTGGCAATTTCTTAATGACCCAAGATATATATATATATATATATATATATATATATATATATATATATGGAAAGCATGTGCATTCTGCTGTTCTGGATGGAGCATCTATATATGTCAAGTTGGTTGATAATGTTGTTCATGTCTTCTATGTCCTGGCTAATTTTCTGTCTATTCATTCTGTCAAGTACTAAGTAGGAGGGTTAAATATCCAACTATAATTTTGGATTTGTCTGTTTCTCTTTTCAGTTCTGCCTGTGGTGCTTTGTGTATTTTGGAAGCCTGTTATTGTATACATACATATTTAGAATTGTTCTGTCTTATCCCTCTCTATCTCTCATAAGCATGTTCTTTGTTCTCGAAGTTTATTTTTCTAATAATAATAATATAGCTATTCAGCTTCATTTTCAGTTCTCTGGTGATGTTGCCACTTTTACTCCCAATGTTGGTCATATACATCTTTTCTCTACTTCCTTGGTCAATCTAACTAGAGGTTCATTAATTTCATTTTTTCAAAAGAAACAGCTTTTGGTTTTGTCCAGTTATTCCTTTTTTTTCCTGTGTGTGCATATATTTCATTATTTGCCACTCATTACTGTCATTCATTTTCCTTTCAGGTGAAAGCTTAGATTATCGACTTGAGACCTTCATTTTTTTCTAGTCTAAGCATTTAATGTGGTGATTCTTAAATGGGGTGTTTTCCCCCTCCCCAGGGGACATGTGGCAGGGTCTGGATACATTTTAATTGTTCTAGTCAGTGGGAATAGAGAGATGAGTAAAACAGACAGATAATCCCCTAAGGAATTTTTGTTATAATGGGAGACACAGCAGTGAACCAGATTAGAATATATAATATAATGTCAGGCAATGATAAAAATCAAAACAGGATAAAGAAGTAGAAAATGATGAATATGGGCCAGTTGAGACCAAGTGGTCAAGGACGACTGCTCTCAGTTGAATGAAGTGAGGAAGAAAGCCTTGTGAGTAGCTGTAGAACGAGTTTTCAACACAGAGGAACAGCAATTGCAAAGGCCCTGAGTTGGGTATGTGCTCAGTACATGGGGGAACTGTAATGTGACTATTGCTGTTGAAGCCCAGTGGACAATCAAAAAGTGGTGGAAGAAGGTGCTGGGAGTTTTGTGGACAGACCATGTGCTTTATAGGTCAGGGGAACAGTTTTGAATTTTATTTTAGTGTGATAGGAAGAGAGGGAATGTTTGGATTAAGAGATGTTGTGAAGATCACTGTGGTTCCTGGTTTAGGAATAGAATGAGGGGAGTCGGCAGGAATGCATGGAGACAACTGGAAGTTATCGAAGTCACCCAGGTGAAATGTGTTGGTGGTTTGGGCTACAGAGATAAAAGCGGGGATGGTTGTAATTCCAGACAATCTGGAGTAGAGTCCATGAGATGTATGAATGGATTAGGGATTAGATATGATAGATTAGAGAAAGCAAAGGACCAAAAATGACTCCAGCATTTTTCCCTGAACAACTGGATGGATGGTGTTACCATTTACTTTACATTAAGTTTGGGAAGTCAATTGTTCACCCAAGTGGAGTTGTCAAGAAGCAGTTGGTTATAACAAATTTAGAGACCAAGGGAAAATTCATGGCTGGAGATATAAATTTGGAAGTTTTTACATAATAAAATCTAATATTGTAATTTACTATGTTAACAGAGTAAAGTAACAAAACCATTTATTTATCTTAATAGCTGTCCCAGAGTATTAAAAAGATCTGCTATCACATCATGATGAAAATAACAATCTAGGGATAAAAAGAAACATGAAAAAAAAAAACCAACAAACATACAAAGTATTGGTTAAACATACACATTCCTATCAAAATTAGGAAACACAAAAAAGTGTTTACCATTATTCAACATTTTACTAGATGTTGTAGTCCATTAGCAAGGAAGAAAAGGGAGGAAATAAAGGAAGAAAAGGGAGGAAATAAAGTTGGAAAGAAAAAAAAAAACACTATCTTCACTTAAAGGTGACATAATTAACCACTTAAAATAATCCAAAAGACTCTATTAACAACTGAAATAATCCATCAACAACCCATTGATACTTATATAAGATTGCAGCAAAGTGGCCAGATATAAGATTAATATGTAAAAATCAAAAGATTTCCCATATACCAGCTGTAACCAAGTACAATGCATCTTGTTCAAAACAGCAACAGTAACAAACATGTATAAAATATTACATCTGAGAGTAAATAAATCTACTGATAATTATGATAGGACTTTATGGAAAAACCTAACATTTAATAAAGAAAGATTTGACTATAAATGGAGAATGACTGAGAAGATCTATTTTAAAAATGTTGCTTCTCCCCAAATTATGTAAAAATGTAATGTAACCCCAGTCAAAATTGCAGTGAGATCATTATGGAAATTGACAGGCAGATTCTAAAATTCAAATAGAAGATAAATGCTCATGGACAGCCATGCGGTTTGAAACAGATGATCAAAAGAATGGACTTTCACCACCTGATATCAAATTTATGAAGCTCTAATCATTAATGAAGTGAGGTGTTGCTTAAGAATATAAAATAAATCGGGGCACCTGGGTGGCTCAGGGGGTTAAAGCCTCTGCCTTCGGCTCAGGTCATGATCCCAGGGTCCTGGGATCGAGCCCCACATCGGGCTCTCTGCTCCGTGGGGAGCCTGCTTCCTCCTCTCTCTCTGCCTGCCTCTCTGCCTACTTG
Organism: Meles meles; assembly: GCF_922984935.1. Classification (NCBI taxonomy): domain Eukaryota; kingdom Metazoa; phylum Chordata; class Mammalia; order Carnivora; family Mustelidae; genus Meles; species Meles meles. Next base: position 39,528,621 of record NC_060084.1, on the reverse strand, counting down.
TGATTTCTCTCTGTCAAATAAATAAAATATTAAAAAAAAAAAAAAAAAAAAAAAAAAAAAAAAAAAAAAGAATATAAAATAAATCGATGGAATAGACAAAATTCCAGAAATAGACCCTTGTGTGTATTGGAACTACGTGAAGCACTAATGTTTGAAATTTGTTGCAAGAGAAAGAGGCATTCAAAAAATTGGGAGAACTAGTCCTACATATTAAATATCTAACTAAATATCTAATCTAACTTGGAAAAGTCACAAAATGAATTTAAGATATATTAAAGACCTAAATGCACACACACATACAGAGAGAGAATAAATAGGCAGAGATAGTGATAAAATTTAAGAGAGTCAACAAGAATTATAGAATTTATTTCAATAATTATAAAAATATAGAAAAGATGGGTAAATTTGAAATTACCAACATTTTCCAACTGGACATAATCAAGTGACCCTGGAAGAAAATATTTACATCAAACGTGGTGGGGATCACTCTAAAAAATACAGGGAATGTTTTTAAATCAATAAGCAAATTCAAGCACTCTAATAGAAATAGTGAGGAATAGTTAAATAGCTAAAGGAAGTCAACCAATTCGGAAGGCACTAATAACGAACACCACAGGGAAATTGTTGAACAATTTCAACAAAAGTTCAACAAAACAAAACACTGTTTTGTTCAACAAAAGTTGAACAAAACAGTGTTCAACTGAATGTTAGGCCACATTTTCAAATGTCAATGAAAGTTTTGCATTGTTTTGCATTGTAACTGGTATCTTAAACAAAGACATAATCAAAAGGCAACTTTGTTTTTTGTTAACTACCATCCCTTTCAGTTTTCTTCAGTGGGGGTATTTTTTTTTCCCCTACCCTTGGTCAACAGTGACAGCAGACCCCAGACTTGTGTCTGACTCTCTGGTGAAGGGATGTCACGGTCGCGGTGCAGTGGGACTTGCTCCGGGATAGCAACTATTGGAGAAGAAACTCTCATTATGAACATTTTCACTCTTTTCTCTCTAAACTCTTTAATATTAATCTCCAAATGACAATATCGGGAGTTGAGGAATACATTTTCCTTTATGCCCATTGCATATTTTTCATACATCAAATCCATAAGAAACTCACTTTGACAATCTGTTGCTTTTAAAAAATGTTGAGAATTGTTCCTCAATTTTTTTCTTCTTCTATTTAAACCAGAATCACTACTCCATATGCCCAGCTTAGATGCTGCCTACCCTATACAAGTCTTTTCCAAACCCCCATCTGGATGAATCTCTCTCTCTCTTTTTTTTTTTCATTCTTTCTTTCTTAATGCATTTGATATGGCCATATTATTGCATTTGGCATATTGTATTTAATTAGTTTCCCAGGTCTTTTTCTCCCTGCTGAACTATAAGCCTCTGGAGGGCAGAGGGGGTGTCTGGTTCGGTTACGATCTCCCAGACATATTTCATAACCATAAGCACTTAATAAATAGAATTTTAAGAAATGTTCCTTTGACCCTCAGCCTTGGCTCAGGGAAGGGCTCAGGAAATCAGGTTTCTTAGGCTTGAGTGTGAAGTGAGAGTGAACTTTTTTACACCCCATAGTCAGGAAATGGAACACTTCATATTAGCATATACATTTAATAAATGACAAATAACATCAAACACAACATATTACATGTGCAATGTAGCATGTGCGAAGCTGAAAATGATTTTCCTGAGTGCTGGGCTCTAATCAAGTTCTCTAATGTTGCATTAACATGGGTCCTTTAGCTTAATAGATCCTCTTGATATTTCTTAGACATTTAAGAAATGGAATAGACTCAGTCATATCCTAGCTTAGGAGGCATGCCACTAATTTCTCCCTGAAACTCAAGGACCTCTTCCAAAGCACGATATGGATTCCTGGATTCACACTGATAAAATAAGAACTCTTTTGAAGGCAAACAAGACTTGCTTTCACCATCCAATATCGGTCCCAATTTCTAAGTGGAGACCTTCTTCTTGACTCATCTCTGAAAAATAGACCTGTCAAGTCCTTGGCATTTTGTTCTGGGTTGTGCAATGGTGGTTTTACTATTTTTCTTTTTTAGATTTTATTTATTTATTTGACAGAGAGAGGGAGATCACAAGTAGGCAGAGTAGCGGGCGTAGAGAGAGGGGGAAGCAGGCTCCCTGCTGAGCAGAGAGCACAATGCAGGGCTCCAACCTAGGACCCTGAGACCATGACCTGAGCTGAAGGCAGAGGCTTAACCCACTGAGCCACCCAGGTGCCCCTGGTTTTACTATGTTGTATCCTCGGAACTGCCAGAGACCTTTTTATGTCTTGAAAGTTATTTGGATATTTCTTTATTTGCTAATGTTGGCAAAGCATTAACACACATGGGAGGGACACGGGCGATCTTGTGTGCACGATGTGTTTTGTTCAGGGCTCATTGAAAAATGATGCCTTTACTGGGTTCCCCTGACCAGCCTCAGGCTCTCTGAGATTAGTTTTAGATTCATAGACTGTGGCCACACACTGACCATGTGGTTCTGGTCTCTACACATGCAGGAAAATATCCTTTTCCCCAGGAAGGCCTTTTGTTCCTTCCCAATTATCCCCAAAGTATTAAATGAAGAGGACAATTTTAGACACACACAATCCACAGCTGTTTTCCTCCTTGCAGGAAGGGAGGAAACTGTGGAAAGTGGTTCTTTACAATCCGTGGCCGTACCTTTGCGTCTCTCAGTCTTGGAGGTGTGACCAAGTGTGTGCCTGGATATTTGAAAACTAAGTTCTGCATCCAAAAAAAAAAAAAAAGTCTGGAGATTTCATCCTCCAATTTCAATTTTTGAGATTGGTTAATCCACATTGGATGTTCCCAGGTTTGGTAATGGAACAAGTTCCCTCCTTGGTGTCCCAAGACCTGGACCTGCTTTCAATTCTGATATACCCTGTTTTTTGACCTTCGGCTAGTTCCTCAACCTTGTTTCCTGGACTGAGTATGAGTGTAATAATACCCCCTCATTAGTGACTCTCTGGGCAAGTAAGATGCTGTGTATGAAAGTGCTTTAAAAAAAACCCCAGACACTAAAAAAGCATATTGTTAACATATTAGACCTCCCTATTGATGCAGCTTTGTCTTGCACACTGCCGAGTTCTCACAATGCTTTCACAAGTGTTACCTGGTTTTTTGTTTGAACACTCTTGATGTGCTTTTTGTCTGGAACCATAGCAAGACCGTAGCAAAGGGACGAGACAAGCGACAGAAAAATTATGTTCTCAGAGTGTGTCTATTAGCTGGGGAGATAGAACTAGCTGTAAGTGTAACCACTTACAAAATTGTCATATTATTTAGATTGATAAGGTTTGCATGGGTCAGGAATAGACATGTGTCTCTTTGCTTTGGGTGAACAGATGGAGGCCAATATGACCATCCGACTTCTGGATCGCAAGCTTATCTATTTTCACTATGAATCCATGATCACACACCCTAGATCTTTCAAACATGAAAGGCTCTTTTGCTAGGTTTCTCAGATTAATTTGCTTTCTCATTCTTACAGATTTATTTCAAAACATGCCTACTCCACTCAAATGTTTGGCTTATCCCCCTTAGCAGATGGTGCCCCCCCCCGCTTTATTGAAAATGTAGAAGAAATCATAGAGGGGCTATACATCTTTATACCAAGCCCTAAGCAACCTACACCCATACAGATCCTCCCTCCTCCCTTCTTTACTCTTGGACCTAGGGAGCTCTTCTTCCTCCCCGAGGTAGATTTTCTTTTCCATCACCCCCCAAATTTTGGGTCTCCCTGCTTCTACCTTTCCAGGAACCCAATACTATTTATAAATTCTCTTTTCTTTCTTATCTTTACAACTACTCTTTCAACCACAGGGGTCTTCCTACTGGCTGTAAACACACTCAAATTTCCTATCTTAAAATAAGCAAACAAGCAAATAAACATACGGTCCTGTACTCTGCACCTTCCTCCCGCTGCTACCCTAGTGTTATTTTCCCGGCCACAGCCAAACTGGTGGGAAGCATGGGCTGTAATTTTGGGCTATACTTTTGTAAAGAATGATCTGAACCAATTGCACCCTTTGTTCCTATTTCCTCACACCCTATTCACAATGACGTTCATGTCATCGGCTTCTGCCCTCATCTCTCTGCCAACAGTGTCATTCGTTTGTCAATGATCTCCCTGTTCCTAAATCCAAGGGCTGTTTCAAATTTGTTTTTCCCTTGACCCTGAGCAGGGTCATTGGTGACCAATGTGTCATCATCGAAACCACCTCTTCCCCTGGATCCTGGGATGGTACACCCTCCTGGTTCTCCTTCTATCACCCTCCAACCTCTTTTTCAACCTCTTCCATTTAACGGTGAAATATTCAAGTTGCCCAGGATATTGCCTACCTTTACTCATTTTTTCTTGGGAAATCTCCTTTATTGTTTCTCTTACTCGTTATACATACCTATAGCTTCCACATTTTTATCTGAAGTGAATACCACTCTGCTGAGCACTGGGTCCATATCTCTGGCCAGTTTCCATCTTTTTTTTTTTAAGATTTTATTTATTTATTTTTTTTTGACAGAGAAATAGAGATCACAAGTAGGCAGAGAGGCAGGCAGAGAGAGAGAGGGAAGCAGGATCCCCGCTGAGCAGAGAGTCCCATGCGGGGCTCGATCCCAGGACCCTGAGATCATGACCTGAGCCAAAGGCAGAGGCTTAACCCACTGAGCCACCCAGGTGCCCCAGTTTCCATCTTTACTTGAACACATCTCATGATTCACCACTTTGCTGTGTTCAAGAGAAAACTTGTGAGTTTTCTCCTCAAACATGACCCTCCTTTCTAGGTTCTCATTTCAAGTGAAGGACCGCCATACCATCCAGCTCTGAGTTATGTTCTCCTTGACACCTTTTTCTACTTATTCTCCACACCCAAAATATTGCCCAATCTCAATGCTTTAGCTCCTAATCTATATGGAAACTGGACTCTCCATGTCCATTGTCGTCACACCAGTCCAAGTGTGATGTCACCATCTCCTTCTTTCAGAGTATGCAGCAATTACCAATCAATCTACACATGCCACAAGTTTTCATGATGTGTCCAGAATGGAAATTGCAAAAGGAAAGTCTTGTTGTGATAGAAAAACATTGCTTCTTTCTACCCCATGCCTTTCTCATTCAGCCAGGTATTTCACACTCAGTGCCTCAGGAAAAGAATGACATACAGAGCCTAGAACAAAGAAAAAGAAATCTAGTTGTTGAGAACACAAAATTAGGCTGAAGAAGGATGGGGAAGGAGTTGTATGCATGGAAAACAGATTTGGAAGAATGCCTATAAATATTCCACATCCTAAACTAAAAAGAGTCCTCAAGATTGCAAGGATAGGTGGAGATAAAGGGCTCATAACAAGAGAAAGAGAGAGCTTGGGGCTTGGGACAAAGGGACCAAACTTTCAGGGTCCAGAGGCAGGGATCAGAGAGAGCCCAGCCACTTTTCCATGACCTACACTCCTGGCTGATGACCAAGACGCCTCTAGTCTCCACTTGAGCAAGGACAAAAGCTCTACCACCCTGAGGATGAACTCCCTAAGTTATCTTCCCAGTAGATGCCAGTGGTTGGCAGCCCCCAAGGACTTCTCTTCCACTTAATCTGCTGACCACCAACAGGAGGGACACACTTCTAATGGAGGCTTTGCAAAGTCACATCTGACTCACCTCTTGTTGAGAAACCTACTTCTGGTGACCCAGGAAACTCCTGTATACCTGGATCCTGGCAGCGAAGTAGAGAAGGCAGCACTGCCAAGAACTCTGAAAAAAGAAGCTGTCACTTGCTTAACATCTGTCCGTGGCTTCTCAACCCTTAGCATGGCCTTTGACACCCTCAAATGTATGGCCCCTGCTGACCCTCCCTATCTTGCCCTAATCTTTCCCTCTCTCTCTCAGCCTTCTTGTTTCACTCTATAAGTGAGCCACCAGACTTTATCTGTTCAGTACTCTTCACTTGACTGGAAGGCATTTTATCCCCCCTACTTAGGTCTAAGCTCTGCATCACCCCCAAAGGGGAGCCTCCCCTAATGCCCTGAAGCTAGGTCAAGTTCTTTTGCCGTATGCTTACACAGAGCCCAGTCCTATTTTTGAGCTCTATTTGTAATTGGACATCCATTAATATGATGATTTGATAAATGAGTGTCCCTCTAATCAGACTGGGTACTCTATGAGCTATTGAAAATTTTTTTTTCTTTGTCCACTCTTTTATATATATGCACCAACTCTGCCTTAAATCTCAGCACCCACTGTCAAATCACAAATCACAGACCTCTCCAAGAGTTAGTTCCTGGAGAACTGCAGGCTTTTGTCCTATTGTATGGAGGTGGGGCAAGATCCAATGAACAATTTGTAAACTGTAAAGTGCTAACCAGATGTGCAGGACTGTACTTCCCATCCTATGAGCAGAGGCGATGAGGAGCTCGTTCTGGTCAGATCTTGACAGCTCATTGTCAGCCCCCCTCCCCAGGACCTTTCCCTCCCATTCTGTCTTATCTGTGAAGTCTGTTGTCCAGGGATATTAGTAATTCAGTCTTCAAACTCACTTGCCACATGTCTCCTTGCAGGCTACCTTTGGTTAACTGTTTTTGCTTTGATGTGTTGTTTTACTGGTGAGCCCAGCAAGCCACTATTGTGTGTGCCATGCTATATGAGGCTTTATTGTATCGCATTGTTTACGCCTCGTCTGTGACAGGTACGAGCAGCACTTACCACCCTGTGATTTTCCAGCAGTGAAAATAATAGAGGAATTTCATACAGGTAAAATAATTAGTGGTTTAGACAAAAATATGAATACAATTTGTCACACAGAGTATTAGCTTTTTTTTTCCCCTTTTGGTACAAGTGTCAGTTCTCTGGGGTTACCAAGGCAGATGACACAGATGTGTATCCTTTTAACTGTGAATTAGGGTTTCCCGGTTGCTCCTTGGCAGGGGATGGTCCAGACTGCAGGTTGTGATGTCCAGGCTCGGTCCATCAGCCTTAACTACTGATGAACTGGGTGTTTTAACAAATCTCCACTCCCTTGGTTTTGTCCCAATATTTGCTCTCCCCAGAGTGGGCAGTACTCATCCAGGAGCTCTTCTCATTTCCTGTGTGTGTGTGTCTCCTTACCAACAGCCATGAGACAGAAAGGGGAGGATAGCAAAACTCAAGGAAGACTTGGAAATTTCGCCTGACCTAAATCCAGCAAGATTTAGGAAAAAGAAAGAAAAGGAATGCCCCATTAAAACTGAATTTCAGATAAACAATAAACAAAGTCTTAGTATTTGCATGTCCCATGAAATATTTGGTACATACTTACACTAAAGAATTATTCATTGCTTATCTGAAATTCAGATTTACCTGCATGTCCTGTATTTTATGTGGCAACTCTAGCCCAACTTCCTCAGTTTCAAAAGTGGGAACATGGATGCTGTGCTTGGAGGATGTTTCCAAAAACCCACAAATTCTCCTTGAGACTGATTTTGTGGGTTTCAGCTTTGCTGTCTCCCTCTGCGCATGGGGGAGGAGGGAGGCACACTTTTGGTGCACCTGGGGTTTCCTGGATGAAGTAGGTAAGGGATGTGGGTCTCCAGAGAGTGGGCTTTCTCTTCCCTGCGTCTGTGTTTCAAAATCTCTGGGCCAGGGTGTGAGACTTCGCATCCTCCCTCCCTGCCAGGGAGACCCTCCTTCTAAGGGCTTCTGTCCCCAACGCTGTGCAATGTTACCCCACAGTGCCTCATCTGTCCTCTCTGCTTTGAGGTTAGGTCTTCTCTCCTTCCTTCTTTTCTCCTTCCTTGTGAACTTAGCAATTTCATCCTCAATGCTTTTGGAATAAAATATGGTGAAGGTTTGCCTTCCTTTTGCCCTTGAGGGGACTAGATCAAGCATACTAGGGGGTAGAGGAGAGGATGGGTGGGCTTTCAGCTAGGGAGCCTTCCAGTTACCAGAGGTGCAAGTGGGGACACACCACTCTACGCCCATTCCTCTGTGACCCCCTTGTGGCACGTGTGCTCACACACACAACCAAGGAGTCCTGGGGTTGAGGAAGATCTTAGTTCAGGAGTATTTCAGGAAGAGGATGAGGACAATATGAGTATTATATACATACATAGGTATATACATATACACATACACTTGTATATAAGCAAAACTCTCAGCTCTGGTTATCAACACCCTATATGTCCCTGGTAAATAATTCAAGTCTTTAGAGACACTTCTCTCGTGGTGGAACAGACCTGGCAGAAAGCAACCTGGGTGGTACACCAAACCATGGGAGGCCAGGTAGCATTTCCTCTGAAAGACTGGTCAAGAGTGACCCTAGAGACAGAATTAGGGACAGAAGATTTATGAAGTAGCAAGGTGTGGGGATTTAGGGCTCTCTTTCCTGTGGGTCAAAAGGAGGAAGAAAAGGAAATAAATAAATATATAAATATATATATATATATATATATATATATATGAAAAATGAGAACCAAATGTTTTTCCACCATGGCAACAATGTTCTCAAGCTCTCACCATGGAGCATGGTGGCTACTTGACAACAGGTGTGATGAATTCTAATGGCTAAAAGGTAATCAGAACAGCAGGACTCAGTCCCTGTCTCTTAGTCCACTTTTTTTCACATTGCATTGGCAATTCTGAGCACAGGGATGGGAAAATAAAAACATATTAGAGGCATAAGAGCAAGGAAGGAGGAGATAAAGCCATTTCCTAAGGAATGTTCCCAAGGCCGGTGGTGGTGTGTGGGCAGTCAGGTGGGGCAGGACACAAAGAGGAGAGGTTCAACCATGGCAAGAGAGGGACCCTCTCTTCTCCTGCTCCCTGTAGGAGAGAGGAGCAAGGACCCTTGTCATAATCTGGGAAGAGACTTTTTAAAAAATATCAACAAACGCTCTTGAGTCATAGAACCAGGGAGGGTTCTGAGGGCCTCGCTGTTCTCCCTTTTGTGGGTCTGGGTCATGGGGCTTTGGGCTCTGGCTGACATAGTCCTGGTGCTGAAGCCCAGTCCTCCGTCCCTCACCCTCTGGATTCTCCTTGCTTGCCTCCATGGAGAGAGTGGGCATCTCCCCCAGGGTCACGGTGTGTGTCTGAATGAGTTGCGGAGCTGACGAATTCCCTCCTGCCTGATGGTAGAGTGCTAGAGAGGCAGAAACCAAACACCTTGCTACACTGACTCTTCTCTTCTCCTAAACTCACATCTGCCAGCTCCTTGGTTGAGAAATCCTGTCCCCCCAGTCCTGTTCCTGGACAGGTTTGTTCCAGCGATGCCACACTGGATGGAGTCTGAAGGAGAGGGTGGGACACGGGCTGCCTGCATGTATGTGTGCATGTGTGTGTGTGTGTGTGTGTGTGTGTACGCACACGTGCTCTGCATACATACAGATATGCAGCCTGCATGCATACGTGCATATACGTGGAGTCATATATTTGCTCTGCACACCTTCAAGGAGGAGAATGTTGCAGAGTGTGCTTGCCATGAATTTTTGATCTGGTGCTCTATGCCATTACCACATAATGAATATTGGTGAATATCACTTTAACTTAGGGATCATTCCAGGGTAAAAATGTCGTCCATCAGAATTTTGGAGAGGAAGGTTCCCCTGGCAATCCATTCACCGGGATGGAGATGTATGTGCATAAGCGGTGGAAATTGAAAACCCATGTTAAGTGGTTGAAAAGCCTCCAGCAGGAGATGGGGACCAGCGGCTTAGGCGGTATTGTCAGTGGATGTAGCCTAGAGAATAAAAGCCTCGTTTGCTTCACAGCCTTGGGGCGGGGGCTCTGGCAACCTGAAGCAAGCGCCTGTGTCCTCCTCTGACCTCCTCTGACCAGGGGCAGTGGAAGTGAGACCTTGGGAGGCAGTGACGGGATGGAATGAGCCTGGGCTGGGGACTCTCCTTCCCTCATGAATGAGGGCAAGACTAGAGGCAAGGGTGGGAAGGAGAATGCATGGCCCGCGTTCCAGTGGTCCCAGCAAGTGTGCATGGGGTGATGACTGAAGGCTGTCACAGGAAGGCAGATTGCTGAACACACTGTAGCACAAGGAACCTCCCGACGATGAGGAGGAATCAGCGCCCCTGCCCCAAAATGCAAGAGCTCTCCTGTTGGGAGATGGGTGGCTGAGGGCGCTGCAGGTTGCACAGGCTATATGGGGCAGTGAGAACACCACAGGCTCTGGCCTTTTCAGTGGGACCCGTTCACCCGCCTGTGACTGCAGGAGCTGCAGCTACATCCCACTCCTGGAGGCAGGCATGGGTATGGAGCACAGAAGCCAGCAAAGGCACTCAGCAGGAAGCTTTCTGTGCAGATGGCAGGAACCTGGAACAGAGGGAACTTACCCACATGCAAAACAAAGAGGATGGTGTGGTGCAGACCCAGGTACCTGGGGACTGGGACAAGGTTCTCAGACCAAGGTGGACAGGAGCCTGCTGGTCTGAGAGACTGTCCCTCTCAACTTTGTTCCCAGAATGGCTGCAACAGCTCCAGCACCTGCACCCACCCTCCTGCGCAGCCCCTAGACTCACCCCAGCGGTCCCACAATCTATCTGCTTCTCACTGGCTCTAATTGGGTCACGTGTCTAATTCTAAACCAATCACGCTGGACAGATGAATGTGAAGGGCGGGCTGCTTCCACTGTGGCTCTGGGCCTGCACCACTGAGCTGGGCTGGGACAAGTTAAAGAAAAAGGCTATGAGTGTTGAAGAGAGGCGTTTCTAGGAGGGAACCGGGAAAGCTGGGATAGGATTTCCACGTGAAGCGTGAACACAGACAAAGGAGGAAGAACATGGAGGGGCGGGGTCGAATAACATGACTGCTCCCTGCTCCCTCAAAGAATGTCTGTAGGAACCTTGGTCACCCTATGGACCTATTCCTATCCAGGACAATCACTGAAGTAAGTCCCTTTCTGCTCTGTCCCTGATTCCTGCCAGACCCAAGGTGAAAATCCACAAGAACATTAAGTTTAACAAAGGTGGCTACTGAATACGTCAAAGGGGGGAGGGAGTGGATGGATTGCTGATGAACTGTAAGGGTGATTTTGATGGCACTTCCTTCAACACCAAACGTCAGCCAGGACTTTGGGTGAGATGGTAAATTTTGTGATTTCCAAATCTGTTGAGAATAACAGTGCACAGATCACACAGAACAGGGAGGTATAATGGATGCTCTTTAAAATACACTTTCTCGGGGCGCCTGGATGGCTCAGTGGATTAAGCCGCTGCCTTCGGCTCAGGTCATGATCTCAGGGTCCTGGGATCGAGTCCCGCATCGGGCTCTCTGCTCCGCAGGGAGCCTGCTTCCTCCTCTCTCTCTGCCTGCCTCTCTGCCTACTTGTGATCTCTCTGTCAGATAAATAAATAAAAATCTAAAAAAAATAAAATAAAATAAAATAAAATACACTTTCTCCAGGCACCTGGGTGGCTCAGTCAGTTAAGCATCTGCCTTCAGCTCAGGTCACGATCCAGAGTCCTGGGATCAAGTCCGGCATCGGGCTCTCTGCTCAGCGGGAAACTGCTTCTCCCAATGCCTGCCCGCCTCCCCACTCTCTTTCTTTCTCTGACAGATAAGTTAAACCTTTAAAAATAAATAAAATAAACTTTCTGAGGGTTGCCAGATTACACTCGCAGAGGGGGGCCTTGTCCCTTCAGGGATTTCCATTCTGCCACTTGTCTCTGCAGATACTCTGTTGTGTGCTGGACACACAAAAAAGTGACCCTGTCCTTCTGCAGCTTTCAGCCCCAAAGCCACCAATCAGTAATTCCCCCAACCCAAATGGAGTGCATTGGATGAGTTCTGCCAGTCTTGTGTTCACAGGGACCTAACACAGGGAAGGGATCAGTGATGATCTGCCCAGGGAAGCAGCATTTAACCTGATAGAGGTGGGAAGGGACTGGCCAGGGGAAGAGGAAAGAGGAGTGTGGAGGGTTTTGAAACTAAATGGGTGTAGTTAAGGTGATGGGGGTGTAGAGACAGGTGGCAAGGCGAGTGGAGAAGCAGGCAGGAGTAGAATCATTTGGGGCCTCATTTGCTGGGGAAAGGATCCTGGACTTTGTCTCAATAGTGATGAGAAGCCAGGTAAGGAGTTCATTTTCTTACACCTATTTTTAAGCAGGGGAGTGACTTGGATGGATTTTTTTAAATCCATTTTTTCATTTTTTTGAAGGTCATATTGCATAATCTTTCACCTAAGTATGTAAAATAGATGCAGATTTCACATGTGGTAGACACTCATACAAGTCATGTTATGCAGTGTATGCATTTATTTGATTTTGAAAACAGCCTGATGTGCGTGCAGCTCTTTAAGGTGCAGGGCAGACGACTTCAAGTCCATTTCTTCCCCCTTTGTTAATGTCCCAAGAAGAACCTCTGTCTCACTGTCTCTGAGTTTTCCAAATCCATGGTCGCACAGTCTCTGAGCCCAGAGACATCCTGATACACTGCTGACTGCACCTGGGCCTTTTTACTGGTAAGAAAGAGAATGGGCAAAGGAGCCATGAGTACACATAATTAAGAAAATAAGCTGATTAACGTCTCTTAAGGAGTCTATAAATGATTTATGTCTCGATCAGGGAAAATCCTCTCGTACGATTTTCTTTTTCTGAGGCACTGGCTGAACAATTCACATACTTTAGGGGATGTTGGAAAAAAAAAAATCTGACTTAACCTCTGTTGATTTTTATTAAAGCCTTGGTCTAAATACTTTGTCAATGAGAGCCGTGAAAAGTCTATTCCTGCCTTTCAAAGTCCTTACTTTGCAAAGCCGTGGACCCATGGTCTCCTGAATCTTTAATCTGAGAATGATTTTCAGACTAATATTCGAACTCAAGTGCAGAGACATTTCCCACCGTCCATCCAAACAAAATGAAGTCAGCTTTGACTGTGCAAAATGTCGATGAATTCTTCAGAGTAAATCAGCCTTGTCAGGGTGATGCAGAACCGTCAGCTCTTTGTGACATAATATAATATGAAATGATATTGAACAACATGCGTTTGGCACTAAATTGTTAGCGGGTTTTAGCTTTGACAGCACCAAGTTTATTGCTTTAATCCCAAGGTCTTTTAACCCTCTTTGACATAAATTGAGGTTGGCTTTTGTGGAAAAAAACTCCACTTTACTCTCTCTTCCTTTACCTAAAACTGCTTTTAACAATTTATGCTGGTACATCAGACACTCATTTTGAGTGACAAAAAGGGGGAAAAAAGATCTATCAGAACAGAAGAGAGGAAAGGCCAGCTTAGGCTAAGCGGTCTGTGTGTCTTTCCGCGCCCACGCCGAGGCTTTCTTCAGGTGAGGGTGCATTTTCAGTTATAATAATGTGTGGCTCCCGCAAATAAAACAAGGTTGGGCGGCAGACTCCAGCAAGGTGGAAGACGGCCACTGCCAGGGAACAAAGGCTCATAATTGGAAACAGAAGCCGTTTTGCATTTTGCTCCAACTTAACGCATTTCCATATATGGGTTGGTGCCTTCCTCCTCCACCACCTACCCCCATGCTTTTTTAGAGATCAAAGATGACTTTTCTTTTACATAAATAGTTTTGAAACACTGATTTAGTAAGTGTGGCATATAAACAGAGACTCCCCAAATTCTATACCATAATTGTAGTAGCAGACGGCCGGCTGGGCTGCGGGATCACAGAACAGAACAGGAGGGCTGGAGAGGGCTCCGGGTTCTCCCCTTCAGTCTCTCCTCTTAGGGCTCCCGTTTCTGCAGAGACCCTCCAAACCCACCGGGGATGCCTTTGGAGACGGCCTTCCTCACCAGAGAGGTTTTTCCATTTTGGGACACTCGTGATCCTCCCTTAGCATCCTGGTCCTCCGCTGGCTGGGTGGAAGAGCCCAGAATGAATCAAATCTTGCAGCCAACAACCCCCCCCCCCCCCCCCCCCCCGCGCCACCATGAGCCTGCAGATCTCTGAACACTTTTTTTTTTCCCTCTTGTTTCCTTGTCTTAAAAGTTCTGGTTTCCTTTGTCCTAGTTAGTGTACATGCAGGCGTGTATCCCAAAGAAGTAGTCCTAGAAAATGCAATAGTTGTGCGCAGACAGCACACATCTTATGATTATGGGTCCTGGCGGAAGCCTCAGACAGGTCTGGGTTTAAATTTCAGCTCTGCTCCCTGGCCAGGACATCACTGCCAGGTAGTTACTTAAAATTTCAAAGTTCATTTTTCTCATCTATAAAATAGAGAAATTAACAGTATCCCCCTCCTAGGGTTAGAAAGATTAAAGGACAAAACATAGAGAATGCTTCCTTTGTACAAGGTCTTTCTGGTTATCGGCATACCAATGTCCCCGTAGCGTTGCTGGAAGATCTGGAAGTGACTCAAACTACATTCATTAGGAGATGACGGTTCAGGATCGCTGTGCAGCCACTGAAAACAACTTTGTACACATACTTCATGGACGTGAGAGACACGCACATTCAAAATACATATGGTTCTAGATAATAACAAGATGTATTAATTGCAAAAGGCAGATCATGAAATCACATGACTCCACTGTACAAATACAATTTATCATGTACAGCGGTATGTAAAAACTTGAAAGGATATACAGCTCTAGCTGGGGAGATTATGGTTTCTGAAGTTTTTCTTTCTCCTTTGCTTATGTGTATTTTTCCATAGTTGGTTACTCTAGTATAGGTATCAAAATAGTATCTGTAGATGCTATATGTATCAAAACACTTGCCTAATAACTAAAGTTTAATAAATCATGGAAAAAGTATGCTCCCTCTTGGATCCCCATTGGACTTGGTCGAAATTCCTCCTCCACTCTGAATGCTAATTATGGGATCCCTTAGTCCATCAGTCCCGCTCTACTCATGTGGACCAGATGTGCATACTCTAGCTGTTGTCTCATCAGGGCGCAGAGACAGGTGGGGCCAACACCTCCTTTCCCTGGACCAGTGGAGCGCATCTTACTTGCCCATCCAGATTGTCCTCACCAGACTTTCGGTCATAGGTCACTGTCAAGATGGCCTCTGCTGTGACCAAGAGGCTTCCTTTCTCCCTTACTTCCTCCAACCCTGGGCTTGCCTCTCATTTTGTCTCCTTTGTCCTCCACCATTTCGGTTCCCAGTCCTACGTGGTAGAGCACAGTTGGGGTGGGATGGGAGATGCTACCGAGTCTTTGCCAAAGAGAGTGGCCAGCGGGAAAAGCTTTATAGATGTGTGTTGTGTGCTATATGGTGAAGACTGTCAGGTTCCTTACAGCCTCTTTTATTTCTAGAGGTTGAGATCTTGCTAATATATTTCTCTCCAGTTTAAATCTGTTATGTAGAACAAGCCTCAAGTTTCAATTATTTTACAAGTGGTTCAATAGTTCAATAAATTATTCAGGGTTGCCGTTCATGTTGTTTTAACCAGATAAACCAATCCCGCCGTGAGAGATGACGGTTGTCAGATCATAGGCGGGCACGCTACTCTCCCTTTGCAGTTGTTTGTTTATTTGTCTCCTAAAAAAACATGCGAACAATTCATACATTAATTATAGCCCAGCAGATGTAAGGAAAACTCCCCTCTCCACTGTGACCCCTGGTAACTGTCTCTAAAATCCACTAGAGGTAACAAGAAGAAAGAAAACTTCTGCAAAACACTTTGAAGAACCAAGTCCCTCAACCAACTGTGAGATGTCACTTCCCCTGGGTCTGACCTGCAAGTTTTCAGGCAGTGTCTCTGTAGGTTAAGGTTACTTTCCCAGGGGTTTAGGGGATGGGTTGTGGCTGAGATGGAAGCCTTCTAGCCTCCAGAGTGAAAAGAGCTATTTCCAAGGATGGCCTCTGTTCTTCTGTTTGATAGTCGTGTTGGCTCCTTTAGCCCCTGGGAACCACCCAAGAAGGGTCTTGAGGTAATATTTCTATCTACTCAAGACCTCAGCTGCCATCAAGGTTGGGGTTTCAGGAAGCTGAAGGAGCCCGGGGAAGGGACAAAATCCCTATCCCTGGCTGCCCTAGGCTTCGCTCTGTGGTCATCAAGTGATGCCCCAAATGGCACCTCCATTTGGCAGGTTGGTACAGAGAGGTTATACCTTCTAGAATATAAACACTGGCTGTGAGTCCCACTCCCAGACCCTTGGGCTTGATAACCCAGGGGCTCTTGGCAGGACATAAGCCCTCAGTATCCACCATGAAGCAGCCTGTGGAATGTGAATTGCTCTTAAGGACCCAAAGCTTATTGGCTACCTTCCTAAACACAGCCTCAAACCCTGGTCACTCTGAGCTTTAAAAAAAAAAATCCCAAATCCTGTCCCACTTACCATGGGAACCCTCCCTGAGGAGTCCTGTGTGACTTATTTCTCCCACTTCTTGTACAGAACTATTGACGTATCTGGAACTCTGCCCCATGGCTCCTGCTTCCCCACTAACCATATGGACACAGGCAGGGGACCCTGCCTTTTCCTCCATTCCGAGCTCTCCTAGCAAATGGCAGTCTTTTATGGTAAACTTTCACTGAAGCCTGGGAAGAAGGATGGAAGGGCTTTCTGTGCAACAGAGCTCAGACCTCCAAACCCCACATTCCGTTCCCACTTCTAAGCAGGTAAAATCTGCTCTCCCTGTTCAGACCATGTCTAGGGGTTGGGACAGGGGAGGCTCCCAGCCCAGGCCCATCACGGAATTTTTTTTTTTTTTTTCCAAAAATGTTCCAGACTAGGGAGAAAGAATACATCTCCTCTAGCAGGGAGATGTAGCTGTGGTCATCTGTGGTTTTAAATCGGGGTTCTTTTCTTCCCCTTTCCTAAACATAGATAGGAGTTGCTCTCCATGATGACATCTTGGGACTGTGGTTGTAAACTGGGTGCTTTGGCCAGTGTCTGGTTCACAGATTTAATCTGTTTGGCTTGTTATAAATTTAAAAAAAAAAGGACACTAACATTAAAAATCAGGGGATTTTATCAAAAAATTATTACACGAGTATGTCCTTTTTAAAAATCAGATTACTTGACAACACAGAGGTCCACACTGCTGTGTGGCAGCAAAGGGCCATTGGTTCGGCTGTGTTCTCTGAAAAAAACCAAGAACATTCTG
Source organism: Meles meles (assembly GCF_922984935.1). NCBI lineage: Eukaryota > Metazoa > Chordata > Mammalia > Carnivora > Mustelidae > Meles > Meles meles. The sequence continues at coordinate 39,511,605 of NC_060084.1, read as the reverse complement.
GCTTCGGACCACCTCCACCAGCCACAAGGCAACCCATCCCTTCACTGCTTGACGTTTGCTTTTCCCTCTCTAGCCCTGGAAGATGCGGACAGCCGGGGAATCTGTGGGCACTGCTTAAAAATGTGGTCCTGACGTTTGGGTTTAGGCAATGACATGTAGTAGAAAGAGGCTTGGTCAGCAGACCTTTTGCGGTTCATTCATTTCTTCCTGTAAGATGAGGACAATGTCTTCCCAGTCTGCTGTTGTGAAATTTTGTGTTAAAATGGTCACCAAAAATGCTTTGAAGTCTTCAGAGGTGGCTGATAAAGTAAAAGTGATCGTTTTAGACTCTGACTACTTCAAACTCCACGAAACATCTGTACTATACGTTCTCTTCCTTTATCCTTGAAATTGGATACTGTTTTAAGAAAGAAATTTCAGTGCCATGAAACTGACAAGTGGAAGGAGTTGACAGTTCTCTCTGATTTGATGCCCAGGCACATGTTGACCTTAATTTTGGGGAGAGTCAAAGCCAAGCCTTGGGTGCGAGTCTGGTATTTCAGAACTGTCACCGTTTCTTTCAGGACACTGGGGCCATGTCTTGCTAATTGTCACACTGGTGCATGGAGTGTTTGATATTCAGGGGCGCTGAGTGGTGTACAACGCACAGAGATGGGGAGAGCCGTGGGGATGGGAAGGCTGTGGGATAGGTGCCACATCCCAGAGGGATTGCTTTAGATGATCAAGAATGTCACAAAACAGACTCAGTCTCTCAGCGGCTAGCAGTTGTTGCAAATGTACATGAAGGAGAATTTTCAAGACTGATTTTTTCCTGCATTCACCTATGGAACTGTGTGCTAGGTGTCCAGTGGCATTTCAGGGACTGCCAAAGAGACATCTCTCTGGGGGAACAGTCGGAACCAGGAGGGGCTGGTAGACCAGCTGTCCCCACCCTGGAGGCTTGGCAAAACCATGCCTATTTCTTTGTGCTCTTTGAAAGCTTAGTGACTGCTTCTCAGGGGTGACAGTTGTGGGCCTATGACATCTAAAATAGATGTTCCTTCCATGTAGTGCTTGTGAGTGGGTTTGAATTTGGGTTGCTTTCCAAGCTTTTGCATTTAGAATTTCCTTCTAAATTCTTTTGAAGGTGTATACATGAATAATCATTTCAGCACCATCTATATTGGCGATCTTCTCCTAAATTTGTTTCTATTCTGTTGTTAGAGACCCAGTGTGGCCGGCCCACAACTTTGCAGAGCACTGACCCCTGCAACCTGCTGCCTTTCTGACAGTCACATGATCACACTGGGTGCGTAAGATGGTGCTACCCCCCAGGGTCTGAGCCTTTGTCCTCAGATAAAATCTAATCACTTAACATTGGGCACAAACCACGTTCATCTCAAACTCACTTTGCTGCCCCTGGGACTTGCCTGGAAATGACTGAGCCATAGAACCACCCTAAATGAGGACAGTGATCACTCCTTGCTTCTCATTGTGTCTAGGCAGCCTTTATTCTGAATTTATGACCAGCTCCCCCCACCCCAAAACCCACTCCCTGCAGATGCTGTATTATCTTTTTATTTTTCCTGCCTGTTCCTGCTTTCCAAAATGCCCAGAGACAGCAGACACGTTCCTGCCCACCCCCCCCCCCCTCCACCACGCCCAACCCTAAGCTGCTTTTGAGAGCAGCAGGCCGACTAACTTTCCAGGAAACTATGCAACAATCCATAACCAGCAGAGAATAAATTCAGGAAGCCAGGTAATACATAATCCCTAACACTCAGCCTGTTATACCGCCGTAAGTTTTTTTTTTTTTTTCTGACAGATATTAATAAAAATACCATTTCCATCATGGCCCAGCTCCTGCTGCCCCAGCTTTCTGGAGGGCCTCAGAGGACACGGGGGCGCAGCCTCAACCTGCTACAGTGTCAAATGATGTATCCCAGAAAAGCAACCGTGAGAAGGTTGTGTGTGTTGTTAGCTGCCTGCTTAATGGGCTTCTAGGTCAATTGTTTATTTTCTATAAATGAGATCTTTGAGAACTTGGTACTCCTCCATATGTAATGAATATAGGGTTGGGCTCTCTGTCCCCCAGCCTGTCCCTCCTGTGCCCTAACATATCAGACTAGCCGCAGGGGCTTGGAGCCTGGCCAGCTCAGTAGTCAAGGCAGCTTTTCCCTGAATCCTCCTCTCTTCGTGCACAACAATGGCTCGGGCAGTGAGTGGCAGCAGATGGTCCCTCCCCTCCCTTCCCGCTTGGTCGCACCCCCTCTCTTTCTGCACAGGTGGGAAGCGGAAAAAGGGCTCTTCTTTCTTCCTCTTCGTGCCTTTCCTTGGAGCTCCCTGTTATCCCATAATGTCAAGTGTGGTTGGTTCCACTCTTGAGGGCATTTCTGAGATAGCTTTGAGATGGCCCTTTAGTTCACCTAGAAGCTAGAGTGATCCTTCTGAGAAACCAGCTTGGGTCCTGTCGTCTCTTTCTGGAATCCTTTGGCCTCTCAGCATCCCTTTCATTCATTCATTCATTCATTCATTCATTCACTTATTTATTTAAATTAAATTAAATTAATCTCTCTCTTCTGTCCTGGAGCTTTGCTACCATCACTCTGTGCAAGGGCCTGCTCCTATTTTATTTATCCACTTTCCCCCTTGCCCACGCCCAGCGGCAGCTCTTTGAAGGGACTTCACCTGTACTGGCCATTTTTGTTGATGTATGTTCATACAGAATGTCTTGATTTGTATGCATGCATGCAACCTAATTTTATATAAATGGCATTGGCTGAGACATCATCGGCTTTTTTCCCCCTCTTCCTCAGCACCATGTTTTCAAGACCTGATCCTGTCGGAATGTGCCCATCTATGCTGTTGCTTCCAGTGGCTCTCTGGGACCCCGTGGTTTGGATCTACCACATTTTACCTCTCTGCACATCCTGTGGTGGACAACCCAACGATCTCCAACTCCTCAACATCTCAAAGAATGGTCCTAGGACTTGTCTTGTATGTACCCGTCTACGGACCTGTGGGGGACTGGGGACACATCTTAGAGCAGATGCGTATATCAGCTTGACTGAAAGCTCCCCTTCCTCTTCAGAATTACTGCACCACTCTTATTAAAACAAACAGTGGAGTATGATTTCATATCCCCACATCTCCTCCATCATTTGGCATTATCCAGTTTTCTAACTGAGCCGGTCTAATATACATAAAGTGATATATCTCATTATTGTTTTAATTTGCATTTCTCTGATTATTAATGATTTTAGGCATCTCTTCAATGTGCTCGTTAGCTTTCAAGTTTTGTCATCTCCAAACTGCTATTCATATCCTTTGACCATTTTCCCACTGTCTTGACATTTTCTCCTTGTTGGGATACAGAAGTTCCTTACGTATTCTAGAAATAGAAACCTCTTGCTGTTTCAGACATTGCCAACATCTTCTGTTCTGTTGTTCAGTACCTTTGCTTGTGGTTTCTTTGAACAAAAATCTTTTATTTCAATATAATAAAATTAACCCACTTTTTGGCTGCCTTGTGGTGTTTGTTTTTGAAATTTTATTTAAAAGGTCGTGGCCAATGTTACAAAGGAACAGAAAGAAATCAGGTGGTGGGTAATAGGGAGGGCACGTACTGCATGGAGCACTGGGTGTGATGCCAAAACAATGAACACTGTTATGCTGTAAATAAACAAATAAATAAAAAAAAAGAAAGAAATCAGAGGTGTAGGGATTGGGAGGAAAGTGATGAAAGGAACAATATCTGCAAATGATATTATCATCTACTCAGAATAACCAGTGGAATCCCCCCCACACACACACTATTAGAACTAATAATAGAGTCCAGCAAGATTGCTAGACTCCAGATCAACATACAAAAATCAATAGTACTTCTCTACCCCAGCAATAACCAACTCGAAAATAAAACATAAAAATGAGCAGTGCTTTTCTACCCAGACATGTATTTCATAAACTTTTTGTGCTTTGTTTACTTAAGGGAATTGGTTTTCTACTGCGGGATGTTAACAGATTCTCAGTATCCTGAGTGAAAAAGACCACAGACAATAGAAAGGAGGTCGGGGGCCAGTGAGAGGGTGATCCCACAGACTGGAAGGACCTGTAGGTGAAGGGTCTTCACCATGTGTCACTGAAGCTGTAAGTTCAATGTTGTGTGGGAATCTCCCTGAGGTGAGGAAGAGACGTCCATCTTTCTCTCCTCTGGATCCCCAAGACCTGGTGTCCACTACGACCAAGTGGGTCATCAATATTTATTGACAAATGGTGTAACATATTAACTAAGGTCTTAGTGACCATTCATTCCCAGATTTCAGTTAAGTCCTAAGAGAAAGCTTTGTAAGGAAGGAATTGATTTTGACAGACGATCAGGACACACCGTACAATATTTACCATCTTCAAGAATAGGATAAAAAAGTATTCTTGAGGATAGAGACTTTCTACACTTATGGATTCCTTGGATTCCCCCCAGGTGAAGGCACACTTATGCATGGTGGTAAAAATCACACAACATAAAATTTGTCATTTTAGCCATTTTTAGGTATAGTTCGGTGGTATTAAGTGGATTCACACTATTGCGTACCATCACCCCCATTCATCTCCAGAACATTTCATCTTCCCAAACTGAAGCTTTGTAGCTGTTAAATCCTCCTCCCCATCTCTTCCTCTCCCCAGCTCCTGGCAACTATCATTCTACTTTCTGTCTTCATGAATGTGACCATTGGAGAAAAGTTGTATAAATTTCCAATATTTGTTCTAGAAAATTCATGTTTCCAGTGTATGTTGTCAATATTTGTCCTTTTATATCTGGCTTATTTCAGCTAACACAATGTCTTCAAGTTTTACGCACGCTGTAGGATGTGTCAGAGTTGCCCCCTTTAAAATGGCAGAATAATATGTGACCGTATGTCTATACCACAGTCTGTTAACCTGTTCCACTGTCGATGAACATGTCAGTTGTTTATACTCACGATTCGAAGACATATTTGATGTGTGCATGATCTGGGCCAGGTAAGTCATGGGGAGGCAGAAAAGTATACTACATGGTTTCTCCCTCTGAGTTTCTCATAGTCCTCTAGGGAATTATATCTGAGAAAGCATTTCAGTACAATCTGACGATCTGTGCATGTAACCCCACAGAAGGGAAACACTCTCTCAGGGCCATTATTGGAACTGGGTCTTCTTGAAGGATGAGTAGCTAGCGTCATCTGGCAGATAGGGGCATCTTGGTACTTCAGGCAGAGGGAGTGATTTGTGCACAAAGATGACCGGAGGCTGTTCAGTGGCTCAGTGTAACTAAAGCACTGATTATGTGGTCAGAGGAATACGTGTGTTGAAGGGAGTAAGAGTGGTAGGTCATCCTGGAAGAATAGATTGGGGCCAACATTTGGAGGACTTTTCCCTAAAACTATAGGGAATTGTTTACAACCTAGCACAAATATATATAAAATAGATAGATAGGGGTATATCTTTCCTATATTATATATATAATATCTTATATCTATCTTTCATCTATCTATCTTTTTCCACAGAAGACACCATGTGGTTTTGTTATTGTTCTTTTGCTTAATAATATACATTGGAAATCTTTCTGTATCCATATACATATATACATATATATATATATAGAAAATGTCACTAGGTTTTTACAACTTCATGGTATTATATTGTATGGATGTACCATAATTTATTTAACCAGTTCCCTACAGAAAAACATTCAGGTTGCTCACCATTTTTGCTTTTATAAGTAATGCTAATGATTAACCTTGCACAGACATCGTTTCACACGTGTGCAAGTGTAACTGGAGGATAAATTCCCAAAAGTATAATTGATGGGTCAAAGGGTAGATACATATGTAATTTTGATAGATGGTGCTGATTTGCCCTCCACAGGGGTTATACCAATTCTTATTCCCAACAGCAATATATGACGCCTGTCTCGCCATAGTCTCACGCACAGTGTTCTCAAACTTCGGATTTTTGCCAGTCTAATAGGTGTCAGTGGCGTCTCGAGATAGCTTTAATTTGGGGAGCTCTCATTAAAGTGAAGTTGAGCTTCTTTTCCTGTGTTTAACCATTTTATTTCTTTTTCTGTGAGCTCTCTTGGCCCTGTTTTCAACTTAGTCACTGTCTTTTTCTTATAAATTTCTAGGAAACCTTTATATATGAGTCATATCGAGCTTTTTTTTTTATCAAAAATTGTTTTTGAATTTATATGCACCTTCTTCTTAGTGTCTGAAATGGTCATAGGATTTTTCTTCTTACATCCAGTAGCAGGATGGCTTATTTAATGGATTCCTTACTAATTCACTGTTCTTCAGTCCCTGAAATAAATCCACTTTTTAAAGTGTACTATTGTTTAATGGTCTAATGGATGCTGTACTAATATTTTATATCTGATTTTTACATCAAGCTACATCACAAGGTTAGACTATTTTTTTTTCTCTGTTTTTGTTTTGTTTTGTTTCCCAATCTTTATGAGGTTTAGATGTCATGTTGTATTTGCTTCAGTAAAAGATTTTGGGGCATTTTCTTCTTTTTTCCCGGCCCTACAACAGTTTACACATTATTGGATCTGTTTTTTTTTTTTTTTTAATCTTATAAAATTTCCCCAGGGCTAGCCTTTTTCCAGTTCCATTTTTATCAAAAACTTTAGGCAGTTTTTTTTAATTGAAATTGTTCTACTTAGATTTTCCATCTCTTTAATATTTTCTTGCATTTTCTCCTGCCTCTCTTGTGACCAGGTTAGTGGACTCTCTAATTTCTTGCTCTACTTTTCCTGTAGACACAGCTTATGGGTTGATTCTTTAGTTCTGTGGGTTTCTAATGTTCTAACATATTAATTTTTTTCTTTATCAGCTCTGTACTTTTCACCTCTGTTTTACTCCTAATGTTTTAGTCAGAAGCCCAACTTATTGGCTTTTATTCTTTATTTTCTATTGACCTAAGTTTCTGAGTTGGTGACTTTCTCTGAGTGTTTTTCAGTGGCACTCACAGATTCTGATACACCATGTTCTCACTATTGTTTTTTGGAAACGCTTAATTTGGGGGCTGCGCTTCCTCTTTGGCCCCGGAGTATATCTAAGAGTGATTTTTTTAAAATTTAGTTTTAATTTTCAGGTGAAAAGAATTTTTTTATCAGCCAATTTTGTTATTTACTTTCATTTTTATTACACTGTGATCAGCGAATACTGTCTATATTGTTTCTGGTTTTTGAGGATTTATCAGGGTTCCTTTGTGGTCTAGAATGTGATCAATTCTTTCATTAATATTTCATGGGCATTTGAAAAGAAAATAAATGATCTGTTGTCAAGGTGTGTAATCTGTATGGCTCAGTACAGTCTATGTTATTAATTAGGTTATCTGGGGCAGCTAGATGTTAAGTTTTTGCCCACTTGGTCTGTTGTGGACGGAGAATGTTGAATTTGAATTGTCCCCTGCTGCTGGTGTCTCTGGATTTTCCTGTATCTCCTGCAGTCCTGCTTGGTTAATGTTGCCACTGTGTCATCTGAGGCATGGGTGTTCAGAACGGTCATATTGTCACTGTAGATTTTTCCCTTTATCTTCATAATGCAACCTTCCACATCTCATTTTATGCTTTTATTCTGAATCCTGCGTTCTCAGATATTAGCGGCATGGCCTCCGCTGCTTTCTTTTGACATCGGTCTGGTGTGCCTTTGGATATCTTTCTATTTCCAGCTTTGTGAAACAACTTGGTGAGGTGTGTTTTTTTTTGAATACACCTTGTGGTTGGCTTTGCTTTTTGGACCAACCTGAAAATCATTTTCCTAGATCAGCTGAGCCCATCTACCTGACACTTATTTGGTCTTAGAAATGTCATCGTATGTTAGATTTTTGTTTGTTTGTTCCTTTAAGTCCTCTACTCTGTAATCTATTTTGTTTGCTTTGGGTTGCCTGATTTTTAAGAGGGTTTATATTTTGTTCTAGCCATGACTCCCGTAACTTTGTATGACATCTTTAGTTCTTATCTCTCTAGACACTCTCTTTTCCATTCTCTATCATGGTTAAGGCTACAATTAGCATATTTCCTTTTCCTTCCCTCCTCTTCTTTTGTTTTTCACCATCCAACTTTAGTCTGTAATATTATTTTATTACATTCCTCAATGCTTAGACATATGGACATGATTTTGTCCCCGGATTTATCACTTTTGAATGAGACCCTTTAATACCAAGGCAGTAGGTGTGACATGAGTGTTTCTTCTTTGTGATCTTTCCTCAGTGATGTCATTCCTTTCCCCCTACCCCCTTTTAAGTCACAACACAGCGTTTGGTCATAGTTTTTAGCTGCTATATGAAAACATGACCGTTCATGAGGGTTTTCCATTTTAAGTTTTACTGTGCTTTTCTAATTTTTCCTTCCATGGTTTTGTAGAGAAGACTTGTTATTTTTTTTTTATTTTTTTTTTTTAGAGAAGCCTTGTTATTACTCACCATTGGGTGTATTTGATTTTCCTCTATCAGGTATTGGCGTGAGTTCTAGGGAAGGGTAACTGGGGTAGGATGGGGGTAGGCCACATTTCAGATTTCACAGGCCAAGGGTTTTCTTTTCTCTGGTGCCTCAGAGACACACCGCTTCATGCAACTGTGACTCCCTCTGCCACTCTGTCCCACCCAGCTAACTGTGCTGCTGGCACGAGCCTTGCTCGCTCTCTTCTCTATACCCATTGTTGGAATCAGGGATCATTTGGCCCTTGAGGCTGAGTCTTTTCCCTTGAATTAATGTCTTTTCTTGGTCTTTCCTGAGCTATCTGATCACTGAGTCCTCCAGCCACACACGGATCTCCTTTTTACCACCTCTTACGTGGTTTCTGCCCAATCACATCTGTTTTTGACAACCTTACACACATCTGGATTCTTGCCTGGCATTTGTCTTTGAGTTTCCCTGAAAATTTATAAGCCTATTTTTTCATTTGTTTCCCATCTTACTTTTGTATGTTTTTGGGAGATGGAAAATCCTGAAAATGGTGAACCAGGATTGAAGCCTGAAGTCCAGTGAACATCTTGACCGAGTCATGGAATCAGTGCAAATGGAGGGTGAGGGAAAGATGGGGTGTTGGCCTGGGTTTCCAGTCTGTGCAAGCTTAAGGAATAGACGGTGGGTCTGATTTATCCTGTTGAGTTCTGTAGGCCTGTGGGACACCCGGGTGGAGATGTTGAGTAGTAAGTCTTCTGTATAAATTTGGAGCTCAGGGAAAGAGGTAAGGCATGAAAGGCAAAGATCATTATTATTTTATTGCTTCTGCCATTTATTGAGAGCTTGTTATGTTTCAGGGAGTATATAAATATAGACTTGTGTAGTCCTAGAAAGAAAACAGGCTCAGAGAAGCGAATTCACCCTGCCAGCAATGGGCAGAGTTGATGTTTGAACCCAGGTTTCTCTGATGCCCAAATCCATGAATATGCAGCGTCTTGAGTCATGGCACCCTCTCTAATGGGTTCACCACATTGTCTTGGTGTATGGTCTGAATCTGAAGGTAACGTAGCATGGTCCACTGCATTCCCTCAGTGTTTTTGCAGAAATTGGATCAGTAGGAGCAGGAGCAAAACATCGCTCAGTGTCTCAGCTGAGGACTTGGGCATAGTGGGCAGACCTAGGTCAACCCCAGGAATTCTGGGCTCTACCACTGTGGGTGATGGCAGAACTTGTGGTTGGATGACCTGGCACTGGGTCGTCATACATACTGACTCAGGCGGCAAGATGCAGGCACAGACCTCAGTGCTGTGCCTGGAAGGGCTAATACATTTGCATGGCCTTACACCCACATGGGTCCTGGGATAAAGACACTTGCACCAAACACACAGCAATAACTTAGAGACCTGAGTTTTGCATGGCAAATTTTTTTTCTTCCCCTGTTTATAAAAAGGTATTGACTGATTTGAATTGGGCCCAACAGGAAATGGTAAATGTTAAAAAGAGAACTGTCCAATTAAGATGGCATTTGTCTTTGAAGTACAGTGCCCCTCTGATGTCCCCAGTGATACCAGGTGGACTGGATAGAAATAGATGTTATAGAAAAGGCAATGATACATTGATTTTTTCAGAAATCGCGTTCTTTCACCGTGCATGTGTGCATGCTCTAAGGATATGGGTCATGGAGCAAAAATGTAAAAATATATATATTTTTTAGATTCATGTCACCTAGATGTGTGAGAAATGTTACAATAGATTGTTTTGTGCTCTATTAATTATGCTTTTTAATATTTCATTTCCAAATGAAAGGGAGCATTGCCCCTGCAGTGGCTACTATGTGCTGAGCTTTGGGAAAAGAGAGTTACATTAGGTGATGTGATCAAAGGAGTTAAGGAACAGAAAATGCTGAGACCAGGTCTGAAACATAAAAAGTTTTATGCGCTCACATGCCCTTTTTATCGTCGCAAACAAAATAATTAATATTTCAAATGAAGAGACCGATGTGTGGACATACGCGATCACTTACCGAGGGTTCTATGGTAGGGAAGAGGAAGGTAAGGTCTGTATCAAGATCTATGCTCCAAAGCCAGACATTAACGCTGTCCCTCCCCATGAAAAAAGTGACTTGCAATGAGCCTTCTTGTGATGAATTTCTGTGATGAGATGCACAGAAGTGAATTTTAAGATTTTTTTCCTGAATAATGAGGCAATTGTCTCATCTCTGAATAAATAAATAGATTAAATAAATAAACAAACAAATAAACAGACAAATGCAGGAAATGGACATAGGAGCACAAAAAGATGGAGTTTACTGATAATTCTCATTGGGCATTCAGAGACTATAGATATGCCGATTTTGCATGACCATGTCTATGCAGTCATCAGTAACCACAATTTACACACAATATGCAATTCTTATTGGCCACCATTCATTTCCTTCAGACCAGGGAGAATGCCAAGAGCTCATGGAGATATATTTCATCCAATGCCTCCTTTTTTTTTTTTTAATTTTTTATTTATTTCAATGCCTCCTTTTAACTTTGATTTCTTGCCTTTCGGAACTCACTGTTAACTTTATTCCTTCCAGATCATTCTGAGCATCGCCAGCCAGAATGAGTTACGTTTTCTTGTTGTAAACTTTCCACTTTGACACACACACACACACACACACAAGACCTGCTCTCTCTTTTTTTGTGTGAATTGCAAGTGGCAACACCTGTGTTTTCAGCCACCAAAGCGCCGTGACCACTACCTAGTTCTCTCATTTCTCATTTTGGTTTCAAGAATGTTAAGAGGCCCACTGTTGAGTAGGAATTAACATCTTCCCTCACTCTTTCTCTTTGGCTGCTTTGGACAGGCAAATAACAGCCGGTATCTACAGTGATGTTACATTTAAGGGTTATTACCTATAGACTCTTTATATATTCAGGTGTAAACTACCTTCCCATCTCCATTTATTACATCCTTAAGCAAGAGAATGAATTCTCTGCATGGAGATTGCCACAGCATCTGCTTCCATTAACATTAATGCCACAGTTACAAGCGGGAGTAGCTGGAATGAAGATTCTTGAACTGAAGTTAAATAGAGTCAGTTAATCCACATTTTTAGGTTCCTTCAGAAGACTGAGACTAGGAGGAAGAATTGGGAAAGTATCTGCCAAAATGCTTTCAATATAAAATAACAGAAAATCCAACTCAAACTGAGTTAAAACAATCAAGAGAGTCTATTTGACTCATTTCACTGAAAAATCTAGAGGTTCAGGTGAGGGTTGATCCAGCAACTTGATGATTCTGTCTTGACATGATATTAGTTATATATCCCTATGTAACAAATCACATAAAAACTTAGTCATTTACAACAACAAAAACTATTTTTTTTTTTAATCTCATAGTTACTGTGGGTCAGGAGTTTGGGAGCAGTTTCACTGAGCAGTTCTGGCTCAGAATCTCCATGGGGTTGCACTGAAGATGTCAGGTGGTTCTGTAGTCATCTGAAAGCTTGCTGGGGCAGGAGGATATGCATCTGAGATGGCTCATTTGTTTGGTGGGCAGACTATACTGACTGCTGGTTGCAGGAAGGCCTCAGTTCTTCCCCACCTGGGCCTCCTCACAACATGGCAGCTCCTCACAACATGCTCCCACAGAGCAAAGTACCCAAAAGCCAGCGAGCCAGGTGGAAGCTATTTGTTTTATGGCTGAGCCTTAGAAGTTACAGAGTGTGATTCCTACCATATCCTGTCCATTAGAAGGGCTTCAGGATGGAGGGGGTAGCAGGGTGATGGGTATTGAGGAGGGCACGTGCTGTGATGAGCATTGGGTGTTATACATAACTAATGAATCATTGAACGCTACATCAAAAACTAATGATGTACTCTACAGTGGCTAACTGAACATAATAAATAAATAAATATATATATATATATATATATATATATATATATATGCAGTAAAAAAAAAAAAAAAGAAAAGAAAAAGCAGGTCACTAGATCTAGCCCATCCAAGGGGAGAGGGATTAGGTGCCACCCTCAAAGGGAGGGCATGTCAGGTGAGCAGTGAGTGAGCAAATCTCCCCCTTTATCTGTGGTTTCCCACTTCAGCACCCGTGGCCTGGGAGCCGATGACCCTCCTTCTGATGTAGTGTCACAGTGCCTCTGTCATTCACTTCCTTTCGCTGAAGCACGAAGGCCTTTCATTCTCTCATATCATCACCATAAGAAGAAGGGTGAGTATAGGACAATGAAGATATTTGGAGACAGAGAGAGAGAGAGAGAGAGACCACCTTCACAAATCTTTTAGTACAATTTATTGTTATAATCGTTCTATTTTAATATTATTCTTGTTCCTCTCTTATGGTGCATAATTTATAAATTAAACCTTATCATATGCATGTATGCTTAGAAGAGAAAAGTCTGTGTAGGGCTCAGTATTATTTGCAGTTTTGGCCATCCACGGGAGGGGTGGGGGAGAGGGGGGTTGAAATGCACCCCTGCAGAGCCGGGGGGAGGGACACCTGCGCTTGAAAACCATGAGCACTCCACTCAGCAGCTCACTCCCAGCTTCCTGTGGTTCTGAAGTGACTGGGCAGCTCCCTTCCTCTGGTTCCCCTTTGCAACCAGCAGAGAAGGGCATGTCCCACAGCTTCCATCCGATTGTACAGCTGTGGTCCGCCTGTAAACAGCGTCCTTGTGGCCAGGTGGATGAGATTACTCTCATTAGTTTAGGGCCGGAATACTTTAGGCTAGATTAGCCCCAAGATCAGAGCTGGGGAGGCATCACGTTCCCTGGATGCACACAGGTTGCCCGGGGCGGGGGCAGGACCACAGGTACAACCCTGGCTCTACAAGGAGAGGGAAGAAAAGGGGGAGGATCTCAGGTGACCAGTCTGGGTGCTTCCATACTCACGCCTGTGTGCAGTGGGGTGGGCCTGCCGTGGGCGGAGTCTGTCTTCTTCCCTTGGACTATAAGATCCCTGAGGACCAGGACTTACGTCTGCTTCATTGAATCCTGACCACCTAGAACAGTGCCTGGGACAGAGTAGGTGCTCAGTAATTATCTGTTTACTCTTTGTTACGGATTGCTGTCAATTAGCAAATGGTTTGCTGTCTTTCTGCTCTGTGTTTCCATCCTCAGGTGGGTCTCTTGTGGCCCCTGGGCATGAGGTCTGAACAAGGCAGTGGGAGGTTTGGGGAATGGTTGCGGCCAGAGTGAGGAGAGGTGTGGCCTGGTGAGCAAGAAAAATAACTATCTCTCCTGATCATTGGACTTAATGCTTAATGCAAGCCCTCATTTTGTCAGGTTGGAGAGGACAATGTTAGCATAGTTGGGGTCTTCCCAGGCTTCTCTAGACTCCTGGAGAGTGACAAGGTATCTTTGGGATGGAGTGGCTGGGGGGGTCTCCGTGGTCATCTCTCTATCCAGTGCTGGGTCAGGGCAGGTTCCAGGGGGCTTGCGGATGGTCTCCTCTTGCTGGGGCTGAACCCCGCGTGGTGGGGGATCGGGCCCTTTGTGGGGACGTGTCAGCACCTGTCCTCTCCGTCTTCTCTGTTCTGGAAGATTGGTTTTCTCTGTGGCAGGAAGCTTTGCACTGACTCGTCCGTCTTCTTCCTTGTCTGCTCTTCAGGCCTTGGGGTGTTCTTGTTCTCTTCTCCTCCAGGCTTAGACTTTCAAGACTGAAAATCATAAGAGAATGATTTTTCTGTTTTCTGTTAGCCATCTCCTCACCGATGCACTGAGCCTCCGGTTGTTTGAGTGGGAGGGAGGGCTGTGGGATCACAGAAGATCCAGAAGGACGAGAGGGTTGGTTATCCCATGCGGGGGCAGGGAATGGGAAGTTGCTTAAGGGTGTTGAGTTTGGTTTGTAGTTGGAAAGAGTTCTGGAGATCGGTATGCTTTAAAATGGTTAAGATGGCAGATTTTGTTCTATTTATTTTACTATAATTAAAAATAAAATTAAAAACCAAAGAAAAAAGGAGTTAACTTATAGGATTATGTCTTTTTTTGGGGGGGGGGGGGATTATGTCTTATTTTAAGCTGTCTTAAAATGATTGAATGACAAAAATCCCTAGCCAATAAATCCTTTTCTATTGACAGAAAAAAAAAAAAAGAGAGAGAGAGAGAAACCAAAAAATGATCACGATTGGGAAATGAAACTGCCCCTCTTCAGACAGGACTGACAGCCGGGCGGTGGGGGAATGTGGCCGTGGAGCGTGGCTGGAGCTGGGGCCATCAGCGACGTTGGGGAAGCTGGGACAGGGTTGAGGCTGCAGGAGCGGCCAGGAGCACCTGCAGGAAGGGCAAGGGCAGGGTGTGCCTGCGGGGGGTGGGATGGGGCTATGATTAGGATTCAGTGCAGAAGCAGCCCAGAGATCACACGGAAAAGGTGTCTCTTTGTCTGCTTTTAAGAAAACGGCTGGGGAAAGCAGCAGCTTTCTGTCAGGTAAGGTCTGCAATTCAGACAGCATGAGCAGGAGCAGAAACTGGGCCATTACCCAGTTTGCTAAATGAAAGCAGGCAACAGTCACAGTGGACCGTCAGCTCCTTACAGGCACTGCTGCCCCGTGTGGAGTGGGGCCAGCAGCAGCCGGCAGCAGACTCACTGTGTGTACCCCGACAGCCCGACCTGGGCCATCGGCCTCTCCTGCCTCCCCAGACCAGATCTTTCTCCCATGCATCTCTGAGATGAGCGTGTATGTGTACACGTGCACGCTATTTCAGATCATGCTACATGTGTTCAGACTCACGAATGCTCAGTGATGCTCTCATTTTTCCAGCGTGCGTCCAGGGAGCCAATAGGACTGTTGGGTAAAACATGTCAGCTCAATGAGAAAGGCTTCTAGAATAGGAAGTTTTGTGTTCCCCCTGCACCTGGACCCAAACCGAAAAGGACCACCTATTAGGACGTCAGGACGGACTTTTACTACAGGCTCTCTGTATGGCTTGTCTGTGCGTTGTCCTCAGTAGAGGAAAAGCACAGGTGAAATATTCCTTTGTGTTAAGGATGGACTAACCGTGAAATGGTCATCGACAAAGCTGACGGGAGGCCGGGGGAGCCAGCCTCTTGAACTGGGCAGGGTGGTTTGAGGGCTGTTTAGGGCAAGGGCAGGTTCACAGAGCCCTGGGCTTTCAGAGACCCAAAACCAAAAGTACCCCCTCCCCTTGAGGTTGCTGCCCAAAACTAGCCGAGGGGAACCCACAAGGAGGTAATGAAATTCACCAGAATCTGGAACGTTTCTAATGAAAACGGGATTTTCTTATCTTTTCTTCCATATACTGTTTCTGATTAGTAGTTCAGAGCTCGGTGGAATTAACCATATATCACTTTAAATGTTTATTTTATGTCCAGCTTATTCTAACATTTTTATTCATCTTAATGAGAAGTAATTGGGCCTCCTATTGCAGTGTTTCATTTAAAAAGGGGGAATATTAATAAGGAATGAAAGCGTGCTAAAATCCATAACTATCTTCCCAGCTTTTACCATGCTTCCATCTATCCCCGAAGTCACTATTTTGATGGAAAATGGTATTCAATGCATTTGAAGCACATCCTTCTTGGGGCTGGCGATGCCTTTATTGTATGTCATTATGTCTTTTGGGAATCCTGACATTAAAACATATCCTTGGTTCTCACTTAAGCCAATTTTATAGGGCAGGGAAAGAAAAGACAACATTTTGCAGTGAAAACACCTTCTCCCATCTGGCAAAATGGCTTTCTGGACTCTATTGTGGCTCATTGTCTAAAAATAGGATGAAGACAAATTGTTATCATTTGCGAAAGCCCATGACAATAATGATAAATGAACAAATTTTTTTGCCCTCTGAAGTCATTGCTTAAGGCTTTCTCTGGGATCAACAATGTTAAACTGGTAAACTTTCTTCATCTGCATCCGCAGAAGGTTTACAAATGGCTTTGTAAACAATTTTAGCCAGAGCGTTAATCTCTCCTACAGAACGAGGGCTACGAGAGAAATGATTGATTTGCAATTTAAAATGACACTGAAACCCCTGAAACAGATATGAAAGAAACTTTCAGTGAATAATGTTTTAGTTGACAAGAAAAGATAAGGCACATCTTTCATCTGATAGTGGGCTGTTTTTGATAAATATTGTTCATAATGGAGAATTTTGGAATCATTAATGTGTGGCTAGAACATTACTACTTTTTGACTGGGACTTCAGAAACCAGTTTCTCTGGGCAGGAGTTTTGTTACATGGAAAAAAAAGAAAACTTGGGGAGATGCTCAAAAGGTACCCAGCAAATTACTCTATATTTTATTTTGGTTTTGACCTGAGTCCAAGCCAGTAGATGGGGAGGACGAGCTTGCAAAGCCGCGTACGCCATGGTTGTCATTGGGCTGAGGCATCATGAGTCCCACCATTTCCGAAATTAAGGGTGGGTTAATGTGGCTTTTGAATTTCTTTTTGGTGGCACGACAGGTCAAATAGAAAGGCATGGGTCCGGGGGCACCTGGGTGGCTCAGTCAGGAGTCTTAGCTGCTGTCTGGATCCCAGGGTCGTGAGTTCAAGCCGCATGTTGGGCCCATGCGGGGTGTGAAGCCAACTTAATAAAAAAGAAAGAAAAGCAGGAAGGAAGGGAGGGAGGGAGGGGTAAAGGGGTAAAGGAAAGAAGGAAAGAAGAGAGAAAGGAAGGAAGAAAGGAAGGAAGAAACGGACAGGACCTGGAAGTAAGTCTCTCATTGCTCTGTCTCTTTGCTCCTTTATTCACATGGTGCTCAGTGGGTCCCGACCACCAGCTCACTCCCAGTGTAGTCATGCTGGTGCCTGGGCAAGGCCTGGAGGCTGGGGCGTGGGCCTCACGGCATCTCCCGGGAGCAGAGGGGTCGTGGTGACTTGCCTATACCGGGCATCAAAGACTAGACCCTTGAGAGAGCCTGTCTGTCCTGCTCTGTCATCGGCCCCACTCAGTTCTGGATGTCTTTTTCCAGATCCCTCGTCTTTCCCCCATCGTCCCACTCTCATCTAGCAATGACCGTCTTCAGAGTCCGGGGTACCTTGCCGTGGTGCCCCACCTTTGGGAACTTGGGCGGGCACACAATGTGGATGACAGCCAGAGCGCTCTCTCACAGCACTCTGTGCCTTGGCGACCCCTCTCACAGCCACTGTGGAGTTGCCTGGAGGGACTTCCTGGACCAACCTGCGTGGTGACTGACAGGTGCCCTCCCCCCCACAGTTCCCCCTCAGGCAGGGTCTGGGCAGTCGCTTCATCCCATCCAGCGCTTCGCCCATTGGGGAGCTCCGAAACATGACATGAGTAAAATGATAAAGATTATGACCCAAAGGGTACCAGAGAGCAATCCAAACTATTTGTTCCAGATCCTTCCGCATGTCAGAGATGTCCAGAGTCAAGCCTTTCCATATGGGTCAGTGGACGTGCTTAGCATCATTAAGAACCATTCCACTTACACTGAGTTTTAATTAGCATCCTGTTAGTGGGCAGTAGACAGGAGGCCTCCTCTATGCCAGACACGGTCGTGGGTGCTGGAAATTTGGAGAGGAAGCCATCAGACACAGTCCCCTGTCCTCACATAGCTGCTTTATGTCCGTGGTGACCTTGCCGCAGACCGTAGCTCAGCAGTGCATATCCGTGCCTTTACCAAAAACCTTGGGACATCTGTGCTCTAAATATCACTTTAATTCTGCTTCTTGCAATGTAAATTGAAAGCATTTTAGTCAGATTTTCAAAGTTCTCTCTGCTGGACTCCTGTCTGCCCTATCGGTCTTGTATCCAAATGTTATCGACCGAATGTCTGTGGCCCTCCAAAATTCACGCGGACACCATCTCCAGTGGGATTGTATTTGGAGGTGGGGCCTTTGGGGAGGTGCTTAGGTCATGGGGTGAAGCCCTCATGAGTGGGATTCGTGCTCTTGTCAAAGAGACCCCAGAGAGCTCCCTTACTCCTCCTACCATGTGAGGTCACAGAGAAAAGAAAGCTGTCTATGACCCGGGAAGCTCGCCCTCACCGGGCACTGAACCTGCCAGCACCTTGACCTTGACCTTCACAGTCTCCAAAACTATAGGAGACAGGTTTCTATGGTTTATAAGCCTTTCAGCCTGTACTGTTTTGTTATTGTGGCCCAAATGGCTGAGTACACATAGCAATAAACAGAATATGTTGTTTCTCTTGGACCCCATGGTGCTCCCAAACTGAACGTCGCACATACCTACCCAACCATAGCAGAGCCCAGCATTAGCACCCACTGGATGGGGGCTACTGTCTCTCCTTCCTGCTGTACAGCTGCGCAGGGACTCACCTGTCCCCCTCAGAAGATGTCAGTTTGACCCCTAGTTCACTGAAGAGCCCATGGCCTGGCTACAGTCCAATCCCTCCACACACTCCAACCACCTAATCAGGAGGAATCCTGGCAGCACCCCCTCTTGTCTCCCATGGGACCCTAGAGGTTCAGCCCTCAGACATGCCCCCAAGGTGGCCCTTATCAAGAAACATGGGCAAGCGGGCAGTGTGTGGGCTTGGAGACCAGACCCCTGGCCCCAGCTGGCATACTCAGAAGGTCGCATGTTGGTGATGGGTGGGGGATGGCGGGGGCAGATGTAGTTTCCCTCCCCACTTCCTCTGTCTCTTTTCTGCTTTCCTCTCCTGCACTCTTCTTGTTCCCGCTGTTGGTGTAGGAATCAGAGCTCCTGATTTTGCCCTACCTGTGCCCTAGGAAGGGGCCATTGCACATAAGGTCTGTGAGTCCACAGAGGGCCGGACCCCATATCCCAGAGCCTGGAAATTATAGGGCAAGGAGCCCTGGGGCCTCCCCAGCCCTCTCCCCAAGGAAACTGGGTGAGGATGGTGGAGGCCCCGAGAGTGACTCTCTGGGTGCTCCCGGGGCTGCATCTTAGAGAGGCCCGCCCGTGGTCACCAGCCACGGCAGCCTGCCTGAGAGACGATGTCACCCAGCTCCGTCAACCTGGGCTCGACTGTCCCGGAAGGCAGAGCTGCTCCCGGGGCCCGGTGGAGACACATGCTCTCCTTTCAGAACAGCGAGAAAGGGTGTCTGATGTGATAAAAGCCCGGCTCCTCCTTACCATCCCTTTTAAATAATAAGCAGGAGCTCCAGCAATCCCACTTAAACACTAAGTGCATAAGGTATAAATTGCTTTGATAACCATATTCATCCCCTACCTTATGTTTTGAAGTATTCCAACTTGCTTTCGTTTTATTAATGTATTTCTTTTATCTTTCATCTGAATAGTGTTCTCTATGTAAAGTGACCAAATGTGATTAATGATGAATAGATTAAGATAGGACAGGGTGTTTGAAAAATGACTTAAACTGCATGTAAGTCACTGGCTACAGTCCCAAAATGCAAATTCCGGTTCAGTTAATGACTGGAAAATCATGATAGCCCAACTGCATGCGCTTTTGCATTATTTAAAATTGCTTTATAAACAATAAATAATTAGCATTTTATGTTAGGACAAGTTAATTATTTCTTAATTATTTCTATAGGCATTAGAGCCCCAGAGCCGAAAGTTTCAGTCTCAGTGACACGCGGGCATCCCCTCTGATACCTGGCCAGCCCGCGTCTGTAAGTCACGGCTTCCTTTTGCAAACGGTGCGGGAGAGTTCACGTCCCATTGGAGGTCGGCGCTTTATTAAAACGTCTGCAATCATCTTGTTTGCAGGAAGCTGCTTTCCCGAAGAGTCCGTGCATTTTCCTGGACGGGGTCTCGGGGAGGGAAATTGTTTGTGTGCCCGCCCTTCCGCTGACAAACGAGCCTTATCATCCGGGCAGCTCGGCGCTCTCGCTCACCCTCTCAGGGGCTGGGGAGCTTTATGAAAAATAAATTAATAATGCATACTAAATTACATCTGCAAGAGACATTTAGGTGTATACTGCAGTCTTCAAAGATGATTAGATTTACGTTTTGTTCAAGGAGACTTGTCACCCCATCTTCCAGGCGTGTCTTGAACTGCAGAGTGTGCCAGGGCGCTCCGAGCGCTGCCCGCTGCCCTGTGCGGTCACGGTCACGGTCACGGGGGGCTCGCTGGCCTGAGCTCCCAGTCGCGTGGTGCCCCGTTCCGGCCAGCAGCCAGGGGAACCTGACGCCGAAGGAGAGGCCATGGCACATCCAAGAAGGAAGCCAGAGGCTTCTGTGGGGCAGCGGCCCTCTGCGGGGTCTGCAAAGGGACCCCCTTGTCCTTGGGTTTGGGGTCCTCCGCGTAGAACCCGAAGGCATCTCCATCCCACGCACTGGACACGGAGGGGAAAAGCGGCCTGCAGGGTTGTTAGGGATTTTTGTTGGTTTGTTTGTGTTGTGTTGTTTTGTTAAACCACAAAGACCAGAGAAATACAGTGGCATTGACGGTTAAACCCTCGTGCCTGCACGGCGGTGTCCGCACGCGGAACTCGCTGCTTTTTGTCGCGGGAAGAGAGTCGGTATTTATCAGGGTTCAGAGCCAGTTCAGCCACACACTTGACAAATTATTTGTGGAATTGTTGTATTCATAGTCACTTAAATAAGAATCTGTCAACACGAAGGCTGAGCTTTGTTGCAGCGGGTCCCCTGGTTTTTCCTGAACACCCAGAGAATGATGGATTGGAAGTAATGCAAATTCACTACCATTTTATATGCTGGTGCCTTCCTCAGAGACAGGGAACATAGCTCAGGATCATCTTGTAAAAGGCCGTAACTGTAAAGGCCCTCTTCTGTGCTGGAAGTCTTGTCTTGTCTTCCTTTTTCTTCCTCCTCCTCCTCCTCCTCCTCCTCCTTCTCTTCTCTTTTCTTTTCTTTCTTTACTTTTTTTTCTTCTTTCCCAAAGGGGACTCTAGAACAGGGAAGTGGAATTCGAATATTTTCCTCATATTCCATTTTAGAAAGTACGCCTCCCAGCAGGTGCGCATGCTGGCTTCTTAGGCTAACTCATACATAAAACAAACTGATAAATAAAATTATTGGGCTTTATGGCAACTGAAAAGTTAATACTCTGTTGCTGGGTGTTAAGTCTTAACTCTTAAAGTAGAAAAAAAAGATGAAGTAGAAAAAAAAAGAAAGGAAGGAAGGAACAGGGCCAGAGAGGTTGGTGGGACAGGTATGTATGTCCTGCCTTTCAGTCAGTTCTGGGTGGCCTGTGGGGCTCCTTACACTTGGGGGAACAGAATTTTCTCCCTGCTCTGCAAGGAGGGCAGAGCTGGGCTCTCACGGCCCCCCTGGCTTGCAAGGAGAGGAGGTCTTCCCAGGTCTGCCTTCCAGGATCCTAGGCTTGAAGGAGCATCATCAGTACCGTTCCTTAGGGCTGTGGCTGTCTCAGTTCTGGCTGGAGATTCCGGGGCCGGCCCCCCGAGGTCTCCCTCCCTTGCCTGGACAGGAGTTCTCACGAAGGACAGCAGCACTGGGGAAGACTTTGGTTCTGGATCTCTCTGGGCATTCCAGAACTTCTCTGAGCCTCTGTAGGATCACAGGCTGGGAAACCTCCCCTGAGACCTTGGGTAGAAGGAAATTCTGTAACTCCACTGACACCAACCTCTAACTTGGGAACAGTGACGAAAGACCAGCCCCCAGTGTCAAGACCCGGAAAGGAACGAGACTCCCTTTGTACCATTTCCCTTCCATTACACCATTTTCGAAGGAGTCCTGTTGCCTACAACCATATCCTTTTAAGCTGTAGTGACTTGCACAGCGGAGTGTCACATCTGTGGCCCCCATTTTTTAAAAAGCTGCTGGAGAGCAGCGAGAAAAAAAAATAGGAAAACCCAATGTGAAAACAAAAATCCCACGTTATATAACACATCCCCTCAATACCACTGAAAAATATATGTAATATTTTGAAATCACTGACTAATTATTTCTAATCACTCCATAATAATTTATGGAGACACTCGCTCCTTTGGACGTGTTCCTGTTTTGATCTAAATGTATTCCCGAACACGCTGTCGAACCTCCCAGTTTGGCAACTGATTTGGTTTTGCTGAATTTCCTTCATGTGTCCAGATCTCTTGCCAATGAGGCTGTGGAACATATTTTGACAGCTCTGTCGCTAAGTTTGTTGCTACTTGTGTCTGGAACGGGTATCCAATTTCAGAGATTAATCTGTTTGTTTCCTCCCCATTTGTGATGCCTGCAGGATGCCACTGGTTTGCCTGGAGCTGCTCCTGTGGGCGAGGAGGGGTCAGGCCCTGTTTGCTTGGCTGGGGGAGTGCACGGGACATCTCAGCTCCCCCCGGTGATGTGCCTGGCACCAGGAGCCCGGCTACGAATGTGGCCGTTTTATACCAGCATGGCCACGGGAAGCCAGGTATTCTGCAGCAAGAGGCTGGAATTCACATCAATCTTGACATTGGGCTGAATGTGGCCAGGCCCCCGAAATGATTACTGTTCTGAGAGCAAACTTCGCATTAGAGTTTGGTGAATCATACACTTAAATAACCGAAGCCTGCCTTCCATTTCTCTTCATGCATTCATCCCAATCTGATGGGGTACTTCGATTCTCCAATGGACCCTTGCAGAATCTTCTAGAAGAGCCACTTGCATGGTGTGGTGTCTGGGCCAGCAACATCAGCATCACCTGGAAACGGATTAAAAATATTTCAGTCCACCCACATCTTCCCAGATCTGCTGACTCAGAAACTCTGGGCACAGGGCCCAGCAATCTGTTTAGGCGGCCCATCAGGTGATGCTATGCCACCAAGGCTCACGATCCCTCACCTGGACTGTCGGTCACACTGCCTCCTCGGGCTTCATGAGTTTTTCTGGTCATCAATTCCTGCAGCCCACTAGAGCTGTATGTGGTTTGTCTCTGGTCCCAGTAACTGTCGAGTCACCTTGTTAGAGCAAAGAGCCATGGATGTCAGGTGCTGGCACCTACTGGCTAGCCGCCATGCCGGCCAGTGGGGAGCCGGGAGTGAACATGGCCACGCCACCTCAAGGCACTGGCGGAGTTATAGAGCAGTGTCCAAAGTTCTTGGCCATTGCCGTTCTGCGGGACATGTATGGGGTACATTGGGGACATAGAAGACGGGTTCCCCCATGAGGCTGGCAGAATGGGGCAGGAGGAAGCAGCGTCCAGGCTGAGAGCTCCAGGTCTGGTGGAGCCGGGGAAGGAGGCGTCCCAGGCAGAGGGGCAGGCATGGGCAAGAGAGAGCGGGACCACTGTTCCGGGAACACGAGAGGAGATCAGTATGGCAGATGGAAGAGAGAAGAGGTGAGCATGGGGCAGGAGAAAGGGGCTGGCTCTTTCAAGCCAAGCTTCGAAGTTGGGGAGGGTTGATGGTTTTCTGGCTTCAGCGTGGGCAGTGATGTGGAAGGAACCCTGCTGGGGGCAAAGAGGTTGAGCAGAGTCACAGTGAAACATCTGCTTAATGAGCAAATATCCACTGAGCTCCCCTAGAGGCAGCACAACCTGTGGCTGCAGAGACCAGGCTCTGGGGACAGGGGGAGCGGACCTACTTTGCAATCCTGGCTCTGGGACATACCAGCTGTGGGACCTTGGGCAGACTTCCACTGACTCTCATTCTCCTCTCGTGTAAATAAGGAGGAAAATGGTATCACACCAGAGAATTATCATATGAGATTATGCCCACCGGACATTTACATGAGAGCTGGCATGTAAGTATCCGATATAAGGAACCATGCTATTGTTAGTCTTGCTGTTTCTATTATTGTGTGTCAAGTGTTGTGTGGGGTGGTGAGGCCATGAGGGTGAATAAGACAGGTGTAGTCTCCTGTATGCAGGGGTATGTTGGTGGCCCGAACTAAGTCAATGGCATGGGGATGAGAGAGGGAGACTAGTCCAGGAAAGAGTGAGGGCGTTATGAAGGCTGGGATATGGCACAGGAATGGTAGTAACATCCAGAAGAAAGGTGGGGTGTCTCCAGGTTTGCAGTTTGAGTATATATGGTTGAGCCTTCTGTGGCTAGAGGACTAGGAGCAAGAGGCGGAGGGGAAGTGGTGAGGTGCTTTGTATGTGTTCTAGTGGAAGGGTCTGTTGGAAGTTGGAGTCTCAGTATTGGAGCATTAAGAGATTTGGACCAGAGCTACCAGGCCCATGCATGTGCACAGCTCCCAGTAACATGCGAGGTCCTTGTGGAGAAGCTGGCATGCTTCCAGCCTCATCCCAGGGGATTCCCAGGAGAGCGATTGTCCTTGCCCTGAGACCTTGTCTCACTGTGTCTTACTGTGTTCGGTTATGCACGTGGTATCCTGAGTCTGGGAGCTCCTCTCTCTTTCCAGGGATATTTTCTTACCAGTCCTGCTTCATCTATGGTTCCCCCACTGAGATGTTGGCTGCTCCTCCATGTCTTGCAGACCCCCAGAGTCCCAGGACCAGAAGAGCTGGGACCTCGAGATGCCTTTGAATCTGCTCTTGAACCTCCTAGAGGACACCTTATTGCTACAGGGAACAATAAGGAAGTGACAGGAATGATCAGGGAGGTAGTCATAGGATCAAGGTCCATAGCCATTTACTGAGCACCCTCCAGGAATTCTGTCTGATGCGATGTGTCTGATTGGAAAGGTTCAGTGAAGGTCCGTCTGGTCAGAATAACCAACCTTGTCTCTATTGCTCTCAGAACACTGCTGAAGGAGAGGGAAGGTCCAGAAGACACTTGCCATCATCATGACCCTAGGAAAGAGTAGATATTCATAGCTCATCACTTGGCAAGCAGGACCCTGGGGAATGGGACACATTAGGGGAGTGTTTACAGAAGGTGGAGGGGGCTATGGAGGTTAGGGTCTAGCATAGTATGCGGTATCTGGCACGGGATGGAGAAGGACAAGCAGGGACATACTGTGGACGAACCTCAGTGCCTGGGGTGTGGCCCACTAATTCAGACTCATCTAGAGTGTGCAGCCACCTTGAGACAAGAATTTTGAAGGGTAGATCTCCAAGCACTCAAAGACCACCCTACAAAATTCACAAACATAGACACCTTCGGGGCAAGGCAGGTAACAGCAACAAAGGGGCAGACGGTAAGACAATGGTGGGGGGGCAGAAAGCACACATTCACCCATGGGGGGCAGTTTTGACTCAGTTCCATAACAGAAAGGCATCCTGTGTGGCCAGATATTCCTACCCTTCTTGGGAAATGAGGACACCAGGGATTTATGTACAATCTCCAGGTTTTCAAAGATTGGCAATGATTATTTCTTTGTCGTCATCATCTTCTTCTTCTTCTTCTTCTTCTTCTTCTTCTTGTTCTTCTTCTTGTTCTTGTTCTTCTTCCTCCTCCTCCTCCTCCTCCTTTCTTCTTCTTCTTCTTCTTCTTCTCCTTCTCCTTCTTCTTCTCCTTCTCTTTCTTCTCCTCCTCTCCCTCCTCCTCCTCCTCCTTCTTCCTCTCCTTCTCCCCTCCCCTCCCTCTCTTCTTCCTCTTCTTTCTCCTCCTCTTCCTCCTCCTCCCCTTCTCCTCCTCCTACCCCCTCTCCTCCTCTTCTTCTCCTCCTCCTCCTTCTTCTTCTCCTTCTCCTCCTCCTCCTCCTTCTTTTAAATCCCATTGACCCAAAAGGAACATAATCATGGTACTAGATATAGCATTTAAGGCTGCCAACGTGTGACATCTGAGACCCTGGGGAGGCAGATACCACACAGATCTTTATTCTCTGGAGGACTATTGGGCTCAGGATCTCCTCTGACTTGTGTGCTGAGGGGATGGGAGGCTGGCGGCAGACAGGCTCTTGGGGACCATGTTATGGCTTCATTCACTCATCCTCTCTCTAGCAAGCCTCCCTTCTGATAGCTGGCTGGGGGGAGATGGGCATGGGTGACAGGTTTCATTGCCAGCCCCAAGGCCATGGAGGTCACTGTAGCTCTTCGTCACTAGCAGATGGAGGCCTGCCTGAAGATGGGCATGGGCCAGGAGAGCAGGGATGGCTTGAGCCCAAGCCAGCTGCATGGGGAGAAGGACTCTTGGAGCTCTTGCTGATGTCTAGGAAAAGCAGCATGGGGTCGGAGGCCCCTCTTCACGGTGTGTCACCCGTTTGGGGGTCTCCTGGTGGCCTTCCCTTTGGCGGTGCGGGGAGACCACTTTTGTGTTATATAAAATATAATAATGTCATTGGCTTCCCCCTGGTTTCCTGTTGATTGACTTTTATAGCTTGCAAACATTATGCTGGATTGGTAAATTGCAATAAATTTAATCAAGAATTATTTTATTCAGTCTACTAATGAGGAATAATAGCGTATGTATCAATTAGGCCTGTCAATTTGTGTGAAGAAATAGATTTACAAAGGGATAGTAAGCAAAAAAAAAAAAGTATCATTGGTATCAATTCACTTCATTATTTTTAATTTGCTGTGAATATTGAGTGTTTCTAACATAAAATCATTCCTCAATTAAAATAAAACAGCTGCACTGCTCTCGGCTCCTCATCCCTTGTTTTTGCTTACAGATTAGCAGTTGTCATTGGTTTCAGTCTGTTGTCATCTCATTAATTTGCACCCATAAATGGGTAAAAAAGTATTCTCAACTGTCAGTGAGAAACGCAACAGAGCAAAATGGTTTTCTCATGTTTTGGGGAAACAGCAGGGTTACTGTAGCAACAAAGGGGTGGAGGGCATGGGGTAGCGACGTGGGAAAGCCTGGCCTGCCCTGCTCAGTTGGGACTCTCCATAACGCTCCAGACCCGATCTTTGCTGGGGCCCTTTGCTCCATATCCCATGATTAATTGTTTGGAGAAGAAAAAAAAGGCCATAAATATTGCCTTTTCTGTCTCGGCAACACAACGTTGCCATTCTTTCCATCAAGAGGTGGCGTCCCTTTCTCCACCTCGGGAATCTGAGCCAGCCACGTGACTTGCTCTGGCCGCACAATAAGGCAGAAGCAAAGCTAACATCCTACGTTTCTGAACCCAGGCCACAACAAGCTTTGAATGTCCCTGCTCTGCTTCTCTGAGAAGCCTGGGAACCCCATAGCAATGCGCCCAGGCCAACCTGCTAGAGGACCCGAGGCCAGGGGGAGTAAGACATGCCACCCGGTGGCGGTGAGCTTAACACAGTCCACCTCCAGACCACCTAGCAGCTGAGTGTGGATGCATGCATAAGTCTCACCAAGTCCAGAAGAACTGTCCAGCTGAGCCCAGAATGCACTGCTCACCCACAGAATGGTGAGCCAGCTTGTTGTTGAAGCTGCAATATTTTGGGAGTAGTCTTTTATGCAGCAAACACAGATATATACCCACTATTTCAGGAAAGCCTGAAGCTGTAGATTGGTGTTGGAAGTAAAAGACAGACTTGATGTGAGATGCCCAGATCCTGGGTAGGAGGGAAAGTCCAGTCTGGGCATGAGTGAGAACACTCAGGCCTATTTTATTTCCAAGAGCAGGCCCTCCAGAAGCCTGGGGGAAAGTGAGTTGCATACACCTGCATATAGATATTCATATGTGTTTGTGTGAAAAATGTATGTGTATCTTTGCATATATGCATGTTTCTATGTGGGCCTCATAATGTATAATATGTGTCCCTCTGTGAAACCCAAAAGAAGGGTTAAATGCAGGGAAAGGTGGTCTTCTTTTTCTCCCCTAGTTCTGCTTCAGACCCATGACCTGGCTGACAGAAGTGATTTCGTTCACCCTGGAGAATTTCCCCAAGTGTACCTGAGTGGATTACCCCTCTCCCCAACTCCCGCATTATAGCAAACTCCTGAATTAACACCAAATGCTCATGAATGAGTCACTCAGAACCACCCTTGTGGGTCAAGTATGATCGCGGTGGGTTTCCATGTGTGGCAGTCAGGGTCTGTAGCCACTCTGATCTAACTGTGGCAAGAACTATTCAATTTCTGATGCCACCTCAGGATCCTCATTGCAGCCATGTGAGGGGAAGGGGAGCCCAAGAAAGAAATGCGATGACCAGGGTCATCCTGGAACTGCGGACCGAGGCAGGTGACCAGCAGGCCTCCATACACCTGCTCTGTCCTAGCTCCCCTAAGCCTGTTGCTCCCGCTGCCACTTTGCCTTCAGGACCTCCCTCGCTCTCCAGGTGCTGGCTCATGTGCTAGTCCTCTCCACTGAACCAAATGCTCGAGAGACTTCCAGAGGTGAGAGACACCTCCACCTATCATGCAGGGAAGGAGCACTAGGCCTTGACCCTGGTGGGAATCCTGCATGAGCCTGACAGGTGCAGGGTCTGCATGAATTATTGCACATACCAGGTGCTCATGAATATATGAAGGCCTCCTCCCCATGCATTTCCCCCCCACAAATGATGTGCTGGCCCTTCCTTAGGTGTCCTATGCTGAGCATAAATCGTCTAAAATCTGATCGTCTAAATCACAGAAGGATAACAGAGGTAGATTGTTACCAACCTCATTTTTTGGAGGAGTAGACTATTCCCAAAAGCGGCTTAATGACTTATTCTGCTCAAGTCACTAAGAGAGGAAGCTGGGACAGTATCTGACAACAGAATTCATGACTCTCCAATACTCCATAACTATCAAATGCTCTCTGAGATGTGTAACTTCATCTTCAGTCTTCAATCATTAACACTTTAGTATAAATTAGCAGTCTTACTCCTGTGGGACTGTAGACTGAGAACAGGGCATTACAGGAAAGTTCTGGGGTCAGAGAACACTCCTTGCACTTGTGACTTGGGGGTGCACCCTATTGGTCTCAGTGGCTCCCCTCAAGCCTGGAGTGGAGGCCGCTCATCCAAACCACAGAGCCAAGAAAAGGATAGAGATGTTTGGCTGAGAACCACATATGTACTGTGTGACCACGAAAGATAAAGATGGGTGCTGGGCAGGCCAGACGACTCGCAGGTCTCTCTCGCCCTCCGGTCCCACCCCCAGTAAATGCCAGAGCAGCACTCTGCAGTCTGCCCTGCAGGAATCTTAGAATGGCAACTTGCTCCCATTCCCCAAGGCTTCTTGAGGTTTCTTGCCATGACCATCATGAACGTTCTGAATGCAGCTGTCCCATGGGTCACCTTCCGGAGTGTGAAGAGCAATGACAGAGCGCGTCCATCCTCCAAGAGCATTCCTGCACGTTGAGTAGTGGAAACTCATGTGACTGGCTTGTGTTTAAAGACACCTTTGGTCTGGAGGCACCCCAGGATGCTTTACACACTGTTAGTCCTATGCCTACAATTAATCCTTGCATCTCTGGAGCAAGCTGTGACTGTTCAACTCCGTACGATGACCTTACTGCACTGGATGGATGGTCTGCAGGTGGAGAGATGGCCCCTTCCATGGACACCGCCCAAATGTAATTGTCCGTTTGGACAGTTGATCACTGAATGGCCCTGGGATGGCCAAAACCCCACATGCCTGGGAGTTGGGAGGCAGACCCCGTGCTACATTGAAAA
The DNA here is from genome assembly GCF_922984935.1 of Meles meles. Taxonomy (NCBI): domain Eukaryota; kingdom Metazoa; phylum Chordata; class Mammalia; order Carnivora; family Mustelidae; genus Meles; species Meles meles. The sequence goes on along the minus strand of NC_060084.1, from coordinate 39,481,929 downwards.
AGAGCCTGACCCACCAAGCCCTGCCTTGACTTCTAGTTGAGCCTTGCACAGTGACACCTGGAGGCTAGCGGGATCGTCTCGTAGACTTTTTAAACGAGCGGCCCGTCACCAGCTCACGCTATAACATACTCACAATTCATGGTATAATAAATCCTGTAATTATCACGGTAACATTACATTGATTTTTTGTTGTTGTTGTTGTTGAAGACATTAACTTGTAAAAATAAATATTTAAAGTATGCCATAATTTATCAACCACAACTTGCCATTCCTTTACTTTTTGGCTATGTACAATGTCTAAAACACTGTGAGTGTTTTGGTGAGGGCTTAAGTGGGTGACATAACCTCTGGACTCCACTTTGTCATCAGAAATGGGTTGATCCTGGGGCGTCTGGGTGGCTGAGTGGGTTAAAGTCTCTGCCTTTGCCTCGGGTCATGATCCCAGGGTCCTGGGATCTAGCCACGCATTGGGCTCTCTGCTCTGCGGGGAGCCTGTTCCCCCCCCCCCCCCCTGCCTGACTCTCTGCCTACCTGTGATCTCTGTCTGTCAAATAAATAAATAAAATCTTAAAAAAAAAAGAAATGGGTTGATCCTTCCCTGCCAGCTTCTCTGGGCTGCTGCTTGGAGGAATTGTAGCATGAAATAAAAAGGGGCTTTGAGGTTGTGAAGGGCTCTTTCCCAGCATGGCAGTCTGGTTTCCAGCAGGGGCTCCTCCTGAGCCATTGGTGATAGGCCCCCGGTCCTGTGTCACGTGTACAACTAGGAGGTCATGTGGGAAGGTACATGCAGAGCCCACAGTGTGGTGCTTGGACACACTTAGCAAATGGTGATTACCTTTATGGCCAAGGCTCCCTCTTGCGTTGCCAACCCCGATAGCGTAGATTGTCAGTGGGCACGGGCCCTGGTAGACAGAGCCTCCTGTCTGGAGGACTGTCCAGCAGACCGTGCTGCTCCAGCATCCCCTGCTCACACCCTTCCAGCTCACTGGGAGCTGCCCTCTGCTTGGTGTGAGGCATCAAGTGAGATCATAGCCCATGTTGTCACAGATGCAGATTTTTTTTATTCTAGTGTATTTCCACATGTGAATATCAGATGCTGGCTATGGCCATCATGCTCTGAGAGGAGGTGAGAGGTTGTATGTGAGTAAGAATCGATCAATACCTGAACCGGTCACCTCCTGTCTACCTTTAGGAGATGTGGCCCCACTGGTGGGGGTGTTGGATGCCCACAAGGCCAGGAAAAAGACAGATGTCCACAGGGCGGCAAAAAAATGTACCTGCCTTAGTCCCCTACAGAGTCAGAGGGAAGTGGTCAGTTTCAAAATGAGCCCCTTCCTTTGGGGGCATGAAACCTTCTGTTAGTTTGGAAGTTACTTAGAAACATTTTAGAAATAAGGATGAAAATGTTAGGCTGAATTCACATGAGGTCAAGCCTCTCAATAAACTTTTATCAAAGTAGAACCATTTGAGGGTTAGAGGATATTTCTCAGCTTCTCGGATGTCTGGCTGTCTCCCCCTTGCCCATCAAGGATGTCTGATGTGGGTATGGCAGCATTTGCCCTCAAGTGGAAGGTGAGCAATGGGAAGTTACATGAGTTTCAGCTTGGTATCTCGCCAACCCTGGTAATTTAGGAACCAAAACTCTACTCTTTGTGGAGCTATTAGCTCTCAATATTATGGAAGGAGCTTTTCTATCCTAGACAAATGAGAAATGAACACTCCCTCCTAATGGTGGGTAATAACTCAACATCATTCTCTGAAGATCTACGGGCCAGCCCCCTGCCAGTCTCCCTTAGAAAGCAGCTGACATGTGGATGTTTTATCCTCTGCCCCTCCTTCTCTAGCACATGTTAATAAAAGTTCTATATAAAACAGAGTGATAAAGGAGATTAATACTTTTATTTCTCACACGTGCTGAACTCCATCTTTTCATCTCGAATTACCCAGTTGGAGTGTCTACACCACCTGAATTAATGAACCTCATCATTGTCGACTCGCCAATCCATCCAAATCGCCATAGACTGAGACGAGACCTCCGCTTCCTAAATGGAAAATCGTCTACACAAACAGATGCAGGGACATTCACCGTCTGGGAAGTGGAGTGGGTTTGAGCCAACACAGCCACTTTTCTGAAATTCTTTTCAGCATTTACCCCCAAAGAAAATTACCTGTTTTCCCCGGATTAAACCAACCAGAATCTTAAAGGTCTGAGTCCATCCGTTGGCGATTAGCTTGGCTGTACTTTATTTGAAGTAGAAATATCTCTTTCTAAGAGGTGGGGAAATGAACAGAAATTATTTCTAGATCTAGAGAGGGTGGAATGGGCGTTGCTTGGGTCTAACATGGTGTGTGTCCAGGTCACCAATCTCTTCCTTCATATTGGCCATATCTGAGCCTTCATTGAAAGGCGTCCTTCAGAGTGAGGAGATGGGGTGGGCATCAAGTCAGACAAGGGTGAATTATTTCACTTCAGAGCCCTGACTAGGATACAGTCAGGCTTGGAAGGGATGTGGCACACCGGAGAATCTGCCACTAGCTAGCCACGTCCTCAGACGGTCCAGCTTAACTGGACCTGGTAGAAGGAGAACTGAACTATTTTCAAGAGAAACCCCCAGAATCACCACGTTTCACAGGATCTGGGCCAGAGCTGACTCTGTTCTGACTCTTGTTCATCCTGACCCTTGCAAAGGGCTTCAGGATGACCAGAATTGGGGCCCCTGATCTTGTCTTCTTTTTCATGACTTTTACGGGGCATCTTCTCTGTGCCAGGTGCTTGGCCTGATGCTTCATGTGGCCACGTATGAGTGACTATAGTGAATAACACTGAGGCTGGTGTTTTAGGAATTCCCATTTTTACAGAAGAGGAAACAGGCTCACAGAAGCTGAGCAGCTTTCCTTAGATCTCACAGCAGCAGATGGGTAGGGCAGAGGAATTGGCGGCTAGCCTTAAAAGCCCCGGGCCATGGTGGGTGATACGTTCTGCCCAGCTGACCAGAGCCAAGCTCTCCAATGCGTCTTGATCAACTGAACCAATGGAAGTGGAGAAGTCAGATCACTGAGATTTGTAGTTGTTTTGTGGTGATATTAAAATAAAAATTGCATTTCCTCATATAAGCCTGCTTTATGTGTCAACAGTAGAGTTTGCCCATACTTGAACAAGTCTGATAAACAGATGGGTAGATTTATAGGAACGTGCTTGACTCAGGTGGATGCTGGGAACCCCAAGGAGAGGATCCTTGGGACAGAGGGGTGTTCCTCTTTTCTGCCCCATGCCCCGAGAAGGTGAGGCTGTGGGGACAAGCCCCAGGACTTGCCTCCTGAGGAACACTGAAGAGTAAGCTGGGGAGTGGGGCTTTTTCCCAATGTCCCCAGAGTCCGGCACCGCTGACCCCAGGGGCCCTATGGAGGTGTGGAAGGAGGCTGCCCAGGACTGACCTTCCTGATCTGATAAGTATGTGAGCTCCTGGGAGACCGCAGCAGGGAAAACCCAGAGACGGGGGTGGGGGTGTCTCAGGGGACTAAGGTCCTGAGGGTCAGGGTCAGCCAAGCTCTGATGGCTCATACAAACCACACTGTGGTCCTGTTCACGCAGGTCTAGGAAATCCACGCCATGCGTGAACTGTGAAGGACAAATGTGGCCTTTTTTTCTCCCAGCTTTATTGTAGCGTAACTGACCAGTAAAATTATGTATATTTAAACTGTACAATGAGACAATTTGGTATATGTATACATTGTGAAATGATTACCACAATCAAGTTAGTTAACATATCTACCACCTCCCATTTGTGTGTGTGTGTGTGTATGTGTGTGTGTGTGTGTGTGTGTGTGGTGAAACACTTAAGACCTACTCTCTTAGCAAATTTCAAGTATACAATACAGTGTTATTCACTATAGTCATCCTGTATGTTACATCCCCGGATCTTATTCATATTATAACTGAATGTTTTTACCCTTGGCCAACATCTCCCCATTGCCCCTACCCCAGGCCCTGCCAGTCATCATTCTACTCTGTTCCTATGAGTTCAACTTTGTTGTCGTCGTTGTTCGTGTTTTAAAGATTTTAGGGATAGGGTGGGTGACTCGGTTGGTTAAGCATCTGCCTTCAGCTCAGGTCATGAACTCAGGTCCTGGAGTCTGGCCCCGCATCTGCCTCCCTGCTCAGTGGGGAGCCTGCTTCTCCCTCTATGATCTCTCTCTCTTTCACTTTCTTTCAAATAAATAAATAAAATCTTTAAAATAAAAATAAAAGATGGAGCATTAAAAAAAAAAGTTTTCACATATAAATGATGCCACACAGTATTTTTGTTTCTCTGGCTTATTTCACTTAGCCTAATGCCATATATGTATCTACCTCACGTTTTTGTTTTTTTTTTCTAAAGATTTTATTTATTTATTTGACAGAGAGAGAGATCACAAGTAGGCAGAGAGGCAGGCAGAGAGAGAGGAGGACACAGGCTCCCCGCAGAGCAGAGAGCCCGATGCGGGGCTCGATCCCAGGACCCTGAGATCATGACCTGAGCCGAAGGCAGTGGCTTAATCCACTGAGCCACCCAGGGGCCCCTCTACCTCACGTTTTTAATCCACTTAGGTTGTTTCCATACCTTGAGTATTGTGAATAATGCTGCCTTGAACATGGGGGATACACACATCTCTTTGAGATCCAAGTGCCCTTAAGATGACACAATGTGAGGCTTGGCTTGCTGCCAGGCAGCGCCTGGAGAGGAACAAGACTATGGTAGCATGACCAAGAACGGAGTCTCTGTTGATGACGTGGGCTGGGACCCTGTCTCTGCCATTTATCAGATGACCTTGGGCACGTGTCTGGCCTCTCTGTGTCTCAGTTTCTTGGACATACCACTAGTACTTTGCCTGACTGGGGTGTTGTGGAAACGAAATGAATTTGTATAAGTGAGGCCCACCATGCTGGTCGTTATTCTTACTGTTTTTACGATAAAGGACAAAATCCTAACCTGAGAGGCTGAGAACAAAATGCCAAAGCACACATCTGGGTCCCCTCGTGCGGTCAGAGAGAATGTTCTCTGATCTCGTTAAGTTAACGTAGTCTTAACTGGTTAAAAAACTTCCGTCCATGAGCCCCATGAACTCCGAACTCCATCTGACTGGGTTTTGTCACCATTGGTGACAAACTTAAGGAATCTGTGATTAAATCAGTAGAAATTAAATATAGCACATGATAGCTTTATAAAATAATCACTTCTCCGAAAATATTTTAAGAGCTAAAGAATCCGTATGGCTTTGTAAATTTGCTCCAAAGGGTAATTATTTTTTGAGTTTAATGATTTGGTCCATTTGTTTACTTCTGGTTTATAAATATATAACATCTCTTTTGTTTATAAATGAAAGTTATTTTCGGTCTGATTTATGTTGCTTTTTATGTCCTTCCTTTCTAGAAGATTCTTCTCCCCAAATCAAGAGGTCCTTCCCTTTTCAGTTGGTGGTGGCAGCTAAGGGATTATCGAAAATTCTAGCAGAGATGTTAGAGAATTTATTCCATCTCTGCTCTGCCTGCCTCTCAACCTCTAAAATTAGAGCCCTGTGAGAGAAAGTTAATACAGGAAGAGGGAAAGGGACAACGGGAAGCTCTGAGCCTCTGGGAATTCTGTGCGTGGCTTCCTGAGGCCACACCGGTAAGGCTGAGAGTGTGGCTCCCTTGAGCATTCTGTCCCCCATCTGCAAGCCTGAGCTCAGCTCAGCTCTACAATTAAGAATTGTTCAGATTCATCAGGAAGCTGGTGCTGAAGGTTTGCATGAAATGGGCTCTGTCAAAGGAAGGGTGCTTTATTTAGCAACTGCCCGTGTTATGGTGTGAATTCCTGAGCTGGAAATAAAAATGCATCTCCCTGGTTGGCAAGCAGCTCTTGCCGTGAGTAAGCAGCTGGCCCGCAGAGAGCTGGAGCCCGGACCGCGGGTGGGGGGCTGGCCCGAGCGCCCTGGACGGGGCCCCCGCCTTCCAGGTGTGCTCTGAAAGTCCCGGGCATGACTCCTCTCTCCTCTGACAGCTCCTCTGTCAAATGCAGCTGGCTGGGGGGTGGGCACTGGGCACCCCCAATCCCCGAGGGCCTCTCCAAATTGCCCTGTTCCCGGGTTCTCCTCCCTTCCAATATTTCTCGAAACGTGTGCTGGAGTCTTTGTCATATGGTGACGGATAGTGGTGGTGGAGGTGGGAGAACAGGGCCCCGGCCTTAATATCTCTTTTCCTTTCTTGGTGGCGAAGAGGCTGTGGGGTGTTGAGAATATCCCAGACCCCACTCCCCGAGAAGCCTGGGGCATGTTTATCACGGTGCCAATAAAACCAGCGCGATTTATGGCTCTGCTTTTTAATTCATTCAATTCTCTGTTCATTGGGAGGTTAATGTTGTTGATCTATTTTCTCTTGAAACAAATAAAAACAATCTGTGCTGACATGGCTTGGACTTCTGACATGGACCAGAGAGGTCAGCATTTAATTTTATATTTATAGACTACACGGACAAGATTATCTGTATTAAAAACTGCTCACTCGATCCTGGTCATTTTACAACTTGGGTCACAGGCTCCTGTCTCCGTGCTGGGTTTTCTCTTCCAGGGTCCCCTTCTCCTGTTCTTTCTCCCTGGCACCCCTTTCTGCCTCTCTCCCTCCCTCTCTATTCCTCCTGCCACTGCTTGGTGGCTTTAATTTCTGTCTTGGTTGCTCTTCCTCTTTCTGTGACATAAGCTCACCCATGTTCGTTTTCCTTCCCTCTTTCTTTTTATTCTTTCCTTCCTTCCTTTTCTTTCTTTCCTTCAATCTTTTGTTCATTCTTTCTTACCTATCATCTATTATCTATCAATCTATTATCTATCTATCTATGCATCCATCCATCCATCAATTTATATTGCCTTCTCCCTCATGCCTATCTCTTTCCCTTTTCTAATCTCTCTCCTCCCCTTCATCTCTGTTATATTTCTCTCTCTAGAAGCACTGTCATACACGCCAAAAGTGAGAATCTTTTGGATCTGATGTTTGGGGACATCCTTTGGGCCTTGGCTCTGGGGTTGGTGCTCTGGATTCAGAAAGGAGTCAGGACCAGAGGTATTAAGGCCGAATAATTTTGAGTTTTGACAATGACACCCCGCCTTTCTTTGAAGGATTTCTTTGGGTCATTTCTGCCATTCAACGGCTGCCTCTTAAATCCCCGTGTCCCAGCCCTCCCACCTGCCATGGCAATGGGGAGGCTACAGTGAAGTCCTTGTCATCAGTGGAAATGTCTCCTTCCTGAGCTTCCTTCTTCTGTGCGTTTCTGGCACAAGTCGCCAGAAGTGATGGGCCATATTGGTTAATGCTGGACCTAAGTCATCCAAATGATTGGAAGATGAAACAGAAGAGCAGTAGGACAATGGTCATGGAGAGAATCCCAGTCCTGCTGTCCACCGGCTGCCTGGTTGGAACCGGTCTAAGCTCATGGAGGCTCTGCCTCTGCTTCGAAACAGTGAGACGGTGGTACATTTCAGGGCTGGGGCTGAAGGATCCTGTGTGGCCCCTGAGTGGTGTGCTGTCTGGTCTGTGGGAGGCACACGGTAAGCTGAAGCTAATGGTAATCTGCATTATTTTCTCATTATTTGGGGTGGGGGAACACCATTTCAGTCCAGTGACTATATGAATAAAGGGGCTGTTTTTAAATAACCTGTGTTTTGTGAAAGATTGGGAGCTCTGTGAGAGATAGGGCCATCTGGATCCTGAACTTGCCACCTCTTGGTGAAGTCAGTCATTGGCTCTCTGAGACCTTGTCTGTGCGTCTGGGGCACAGATGTCCCCAACGTTCCTCAATATCTTTTTGGGGACTTGTGATAGTATGAATGCCATGCAGTGTATGGACCAGAAGTAGCATCTTCTGAATGAGTACTGCAGAACATGTCTCCACTGGGCAGTCTACGACTGGTGTGGCTAGGGTCTCCACTGACGGGAATTGGGCTGTTTCTACTGGTAATACTCGTCCCATAGTTTCTGTGTCCTCACCTGTGAAATCGGGGTAATGATGCTGCTCCATCCACAGATGACAGGAGGATTAATTAGATGCTATATTTAAAAGACTTTAGATCCTTGGAGGAAAGTGCAGTGTAACTGATATCCAAGAAGATAAAATATTTAAGCCATAGCCTCCAGGGGCCGTTAATCTTATTGTATTTTCAGCATTTTAGAAATTTTGTATGAAAACATTCTTTAAGAAAGCTTCTCTGCCCAGACAGCTGAGCAAGAAACACTTCCTAAGAGAGTACAATAGCTTGGCATTATTCTCCCAAGACGGGCCTCCTCCCTTTCCCTCACAGCCCTGGGCCTACCAAGATGGCAAAAGCAAATGGCTTCTAGGCTGGTATTACCAGAGCAGTGGAGTGGGCTGCAGAGGCGGGTAAGGAAGAGTGAGGCAGAGGTCCAGACCCATCAGAATGCCCAGGCAGGTCTTACACAGGCAGAGAGATTTTCATTTTCATCCAAGCAAATGATGAAAAAAAAAACAACACAAAACCAACAACAATTTTAACTGATGTCATTTCTTCAGTGAAGATTATGAACACATGGTGTTTTTGAGCTGGATGAAATTTTACTTAGATTGGTCCTTTTGCTTCATTTTCATTTTAAAAAATTTTAAAGATTTTATTTATTTATTTGAGAGAGAGAGAGAGTGAATGTGTGGGAGTTGGGAGGAAGGGCAGCGGGAAGGGGTGGAATCCCAGGACCCTGGGATCATGACCTGAGCCGAAGGCAGACACTTAACAGGCTGAGCCACCCAGGTGTCCCTTGGCCCTTTTGCTTTAGATGATGAAACAGACCTAAATTTTTTTTTAAAGATTTTATTTATTTATTTGGCAGAGAGAGATCACAAGTTGGCAGAGAGGCAGGCAGAGAGAGAGAGAGAGAGGGAAGCAGGCTCCCTGCTGAGCAGAGAGCCCGATGCGGGACTCGATCCCAGGACCCTGAGATCATTACCTGAGCTGAAGGCAGCGGCTTAACCCACTGAGCCACCCAGGCGCCCACAGACCTAAAGATTTTAAGTGCTTTTACGATAGGGAGAGTAGAGACCAGGCCCTGGTCCTCCCATTTACCAGGGAAACATAAATTTCACAACCCTTGTTTGCATGAGTCCCTTCTTATTATAAAAAGACCCTGTGCCTATTTATGTATCTATAATATATTTTTCTTTTTCCCAAAGAAGGTTTCTAAAATTGTGCAAGCTTCAAATCCCACTATACCTGGGTCTGCCCTGAACTTAGTTCTCTTGAGCTAGAATTATTTGCACTTTTAGATCCACGGTGTTCTACTCAGATTTTTTAAGGCTTCCTGTGACAGAAACTCAGTTCAAATTGCCTGAACAGGCGAGGGAAATTACCATTCTGCTTGACTGAAAAGTATAGGGTACAGATGACTCCAGGCATTGCTGAACCAGGAGCTCAACAATCTCACCAGATACCCCCACACCAATGTCTTTCCATCCCTCGTGTCCTTGGTGTTCCCTATCGTGTTGTTTCTCATGCAACATCTCCCAGGAATTGCCCCTAGCAATCCCTAGCTTTGTAAGCTCCCCAGGACATAGTGATTCTTCCCCAGCAATTCCAGCCAAATTCCTAGAGGAAGACCCTCAGTGGACAATTCTGGAGGGTTCTTCTCTGAACCGATCATGTTGGTGAGGGTCGTGAAATGGGGAGGTTAATGAAGTCATATCTTCCCTGCTAGAGCTGGAATGCGGTGGATTCAGTCCCATCCAAATCATCTGACATGACAGGTGAGAATAGGTAGTTTCCCCCAAAGAAAATCAATGAGGTGTTACTAGAAGTAAGGACGGTAGATGCTGGGCTGGCGAAGTTAAGACATCTTTCGACAGGTCCTGGATCCTATTTCCTGTGCACATGAGCTGAATGCTGTGAGCTGTGACCAGCCGTGATGGGTAACCAAGGATCAGTCAGGACTATGTCTGTTTGGTGGACAGCAGCCTGGAGTGAAGACCAAAGTCTAGACCTTTGCTTCCCCTAAGCATTTCTCTCTGTATAATTTTCCGGAATTTAGGCCAATCCCAGGCAAGGGCTTCGAATTATCTGAGATTAATTTGCCCACATAACAGAATGAAAACTCAAATTAGACTTTCAGTTGTAGAAAAATGAAGATGGTTGCTTTCTTGCGCTCATAAGTTAGTGGGTCAAGATTCATACTCTCTATGTATTCTTTGCCGATTATACCTTCCATGGGAAGCTTCTGGTACTCAGATGAGGCACTGGGATTATACGTCTTTTCCTTAAATCAGGACTATAGGAAGGATGAACTCTGCGAATTTGGGAGTCCTTTGATTCAAATATCTGTCTCCTGAGCCAGGTTCCAGGACCTTGGCAGAGTAGGGGACCAGGCTGCAATTCTCTGGGCATATTCAATATAATTGCGCCATTGGTTTCCCGAGTGTGACACATCTCGCCTGATTACACTGCATGTTCGAGGAAGTAAGACTTGGGTGGGGGAAGCTCCCGTCTGGTGACCTTTATTTTGGCAGAAAGCTAATAGACATTCCAGTCTGCAGAGAGGATGCTCTCTGGGGGAATTTGCACGCTAATACAGACTTTGCTTCCATCATTGTGTTTAATTGAAAGAAGAGTTACATCAGATTTTTACCTAATGATTTGTACAACATTCTTACATAATTAAAGGAAAGTGATGCAAGTCAATCTTCAATACTTTGCTAATAGAGCCATTTCCCCTCCCCACTCCCTCTCAGACATGGAGCTGTGAGTAATTGAATGCTGGTAACAGAGTAGAGAGGGGACGGTGGAGGGGTGGGTAGTAGGGGGTGCCTGCATTTTTTCCTGGGGGCAGAAGAGGGAGGAGTCTTACCAGGCTGGTCCCGAGCTGGCTGGTGCCCAGACCACCACAGCCATTAGCACATGGAGGGTGTTGGCCATCCATCCACCATCGCCTCATGCATGTTCCCCCCCAGTCCCACCCCACAGTGAAGACTGGAGAGAACAAGATGAAAGGAACGAAAAAGTAGAAGGATGGTGCCTCCCATTAAGGAGAAGGAGGGACTGCAAGAGAATTGGGGCGGTGCCTCAATTCAATCCAACACCCACATTCTAAGTTAGAGCACAAACAATACCCAGGGAGATAGAGTGTCTGGCTCACACAGTGTTTTCACATTTCTGGATTGGAATACCTCTCACCAAATGTATTCTGCAGTTTGCTGTAGGGTCCACCATTCCCGGATGCCTTCTCTACAGCCTAGTTTGCAACCCCTTTGTCTAAGCTCATTTCTATCCTTCATACCAAGAGAGACCTGTGAGAGATCATAGACCCTGAATGAATTCTGAGTGGATGTTCTTGGTTTTTATAAGAAAAAAAAAAAGAGAGAGATGGAAAATTTCACCTCGTTCTTGAAGTGTTACAATTGCTCCTAGCCAGCCTCTCTCTATTCTACTGTCTCCTTAAATCACATCCTGCAAATCTCCTAAAGTCAGGTACTTAGGTGCTCCCCCAACCCTTCAGAGATGCCCACTGCCTAGAGCAAGACAACCAGATCCGTCTTCCTGGTATCCCTTCACACCTGGTCCCAACATACCTTTCCAACCTTAGCACCATCCTTCCTCCACCAGGGAGCCAACCCTCTCTCAGCTCCTGTGCCCACTGGGGATTCAGTTAGGATGTGGGTGTTCTGTGTCATTGCTCTGGGACTTCAGGAAATGCAGTAGGGAAATAAAAGTTCACTTGGCACTTTTATTCTCTTCCTGCATGTGCTGAAACAATTCTCCTTCTCTCTGAACCACGCTGGGGTATGCAGAAATTCTGAGAGATTCTTAGGTCCAGCTGCCACATTCAATCAGCGGATATTCCCTCCCTGCAACTGTAATACCTCTCTGGGCATCACCAAGAGACACAGCTAAAGCCTTCTTTTGCTTTTTTTCCACCTGCTGAGACTGGCTCAGGAAGGCTCTAAGGCTGAGTGGTTCTTGGTTGTGACCGCGCCTCAGAATTTCCTGGGAGCCTGAAAGATCCCAGTAACCAGGCCACACCTCCAGAACAATCGCATCAGAATTCCTGGGCGTAGGGCTGGGCATCAGGTATTTCAAAGCTCTGCGGTGGGCCCAGTGTGCAGCAAGATTGAGAACTATTGCTCCAAGTTCATGGTTCTCCAGCCAAGTTCCTTGGCATAGCCTTGGGAGCCTGTACGACATACGAATGCCCAAGTCTCACTCCAAATGAATAAATAAGAATTTCCAAGTGTGGCTCTCAGCTGACAATATTTTTAAGAAGCTCCCCAGGTGAGTCTAACCACTGGTTTACAACAATGTCTGGGAGGTTCTTTAAAGTGGGGCTTTTAGAGGACAATGATTGTCTCAGTAGAAAGTGACCCATCCTATGTAACGGCATGAAGACCATTTAGCTCACCATCCTACCAAGCTGCACCTGATGCAACAGCCTGGCTTTGCACAGAGGGTTCAATTAATAACTCCAGTTCCCACCACTAAAGAAGCAGAGAGCCAACCCGTCCTTGGCTACTCATATTGGCTTTTCAGTCTCTGTTTGCAGATGCCCAGAGTTCCTACTGAACCCTCATGAGCTGTGTGGCTGGGGCAGCCCATGGGGGTGCCAGCAGCCAGCCGCTTGTGCTTCCCCTGTCTTCCCTCACGTGCGAGGTGCTGCCCCTGCTTCTGTTCTCGCTGGAACATCCTTGTCGCCAGCACACAGAGGATGGGGGCAGAAGATGGTCCTGGGCAAGTGTAAGAAGGTGGGTCAAACTGCTCTGGTTTTGGCTGAGATATCAAGTCCTCCCTTGAATCCGACCAGGAATGCTTTCCTTCCTTGGACAGCATCATGGTTACCATGGTTACCCACTTACTATTCTACCAGTTAGTGATTTCACACTCACGAGGGGGTGCCGTGTGGGCCACAGCGCTACCGCACAATAGAGACGTACGGCTCATCGTCAGCAAAAGCCAGTCCAGATCCTAGGTGTTATGATGTCCTCTGCAGTTTCTCATCAGGTATTTTACAGTTCTCAAACTTTAATAACTTTAGTTATGGTAGGATAAAAACAATCTTCCTGGTAATGAGCAGAGAATTTCTTCTCACACAGGATATTAGACTTGGATTGTGTTTTCCAAAGTACACAATTTTCTTTCTCTCATAGGGTGGCCATTTCCCCCAACAGGATCTAAATGGTAATGTCTCCAACCATGTAACGCAGGTACCCTAAAATTTAATAGATTTGCTTTTAAATGCCACTTCGATATTGTTTCTATCCTACCTATAACCCAAGTTATTAAAATTTAACAGTAAAGAAGACTTCATGAAGACCTGTACTACAGCATAAAAGATGACAGGTTCAGCACCACCATTAACGAGGAGAGCGCCGTGTGCCTCAATGAGAGCTTCAGGGTCCTGTCCACATAATGTCTTCAGTGCCAAAGGCCCTGGTCTGTACTTGGGCCCAGTGAGATCTGCAAGTTCCATGGAACTGAGGGAAACGGGAAAACCATCATTTCTGCCTGCAGATAGCAAACAGCTCTAAACGAGATATGATTATGCCTTTGATACATAGTTCTTTTTTCCTGTGACAGACACCTACCTGTATGAACCTGTTAATTCCTTGGCCGTAGAACAAATACCTACTCAAGTTTTACCCTTTGTTCCTGGAGAAACCCAGCAATGCTTGTGTTTTAGGTTGAGTATTCAGACAGATTACTTTTTCCAGGCTTCATTGATACCTTGGAGAGACGTGTGTTGATGCTTATTTTTTCTGATTTGGTGTTAGATGGCAAAGTGCATGTAAAATGGTGCTTCTGCTATGGCCATGTGTGTGTGTGTGTGTAAACTGATACTTGTGGCTAAGTGTGTGCGTGTGTGTGTGTGTGTGTGTGTGTGTGTGTGTGTGTGTGTTTAGGCTCACACATAATAAGGAGCCAGGCCTGCAGGAAAGGCATGGAAGCATGCCCTTCATCTTGGGCCTGTAGGAACAACACCAAAGGAGGGACAGATGAAGCTTAGTGAACTTAGTCTAGCTACATTATATAGTTGGTGCCTGATTCATTATGTGCTTTATAACATGGTAATTTATGTTACATGTGGAAGTACGCTATTGTATTCGGAGGCAGTTTTTGTATTGGTCTGGGGACAAGGCCATTCCCCCCGGGGACAGGACATGGGGAATGGACAGATAGGTCAAGGGAGCACTTTCTCATATTTCTTGGGCACATGGCCAAACTCCAAAGAGAGCTTGTCCACTTTGTGGTGTTGCCTGGATGTGGGGAGCCTTGGCCCCTAGAAGTCAGGGACTGTGGGCATGTTTTCAGGGTGGTCTGAGTGTGGAAATGCAGGCACGGCTCTTCCTAGGTGTGATCACTTTCTGATTTCCTGGTAGTGCACGGTGAGGCCTGAGCCTCTCCGTGGTTGTATCCTAGAGCTTCTGACACCATGTGGCAGACAGACCTGCCCTCCACCTCTGCTGCCAAGTGGAGGAAAATATGTTAGGAAAGGTGAAGATGTAACAGGTTAGTGGGGCCGGAGGGAGACGGAGCACTCGATGCCTGAAAGTGATGGGCCTGGGCACTGGGGGTATTTTGTAGGGCCTTATGATGCTGCTGCTTCAATGTGGTTAATCCTACATCTCCAGCAGGAGAGACACAACCATCGGCCCACTCACCTCTCCCTGGCTTCACCTCCAAGGATAACACAACCCAGCTTTTGTGGTGTTCTAAGGACTAATACCTTCACCACTCCAGTGAAAGACCAACATCATGGACATGGCTGTCTCCATCCTTCTCGTGGGGCCTTTTGGGGTTGTGAAATGGCAGGTCAAGAGCAAATTGGAATCCTGAGAACAGCCCCGCTGAACTTGCTTGCTGGGGCTCAGCCCACTGCGTCTAGAGCCTTGACTGGCAGGTCTTGCATTGTGTCTTGCCACATAATGAACGGCAGCCCTCCTGCTAACCCGTCAGGCTTCAGCGATAACCGAAGTGCATCTTACCCACGTGGCCCTGATCAATAAGGACTTCTATTTATAGGGTTGTTAAAAATAGAAGTTTTATTTAAATGAGGCAATACCGAGGAGTGCACAGAAGATCGATCTGATAAAATACAGTAAAAGAGTTTAATTTGGGTTTGATAGCACGCATGCACACACACACACAGACTTGCACATGCATCCACACTCAGCTGCCACGTTTTCCCCTGAGACCTGACACATTTCGAGGAAAGGCCAGTGTCCTGCAAACACCCCACGGTAATCAGACTATGAGAGGGGCTGGGTGCTAGGGAAGCAGAGAGCACAGTGGAAAGGCTTTGGCCTGCGATTCCAAGGACCCTGGCATGCAGTCCCCTTCCACGACTGCCTCACTCCTCCCCTCCCCGGAATCCCATCTTTCTATCTTGAAATGAACCCATCCAACTCTGACCCTCCAGGGTTCCCCAGAAGGGACAGCATGGTAAGGGAACAACCACAGAAGGAGAAATACACTTCTGCTGCCTCATCTACCCTTAATCTCCTCTTCCCCAGGATCTTTTGGACACAGGGAAGCTGGGTTTTAAACACCAGCCCCATCATGATGGTGCAGCCTTGAGCAAGAAGGTGAGAAGGCGATACTTCCCAGAGCCCCCTGGTAAAGACTCCATGCATGAGGCCTCACTTGATGGATAGGGTAGGGGCTCACTCCCTCTCTCCTGGGCCTCTGGTTTACCCTCTGCTGATGAGGATAGCAATGCGTCCACTTGGAGAACTGCTGTGAACCTGAACAAAGGCCAGGCCTGCAGAGCGGCTGGCCCATGAGACATGCTTATGGCCCCAGGGCTTGGCTGGGCTCTGGAAGTGGGTAATGAGGGGCACCTGAGCCAATAAGAAAGGTCAAGTTGTCAAGCTCCTAATGTTTCACTGCAGACACCACCAGCTTGGCCCCGACTTTCACACCCACCAGCACAGGAAAGGTGGTACTGGCCGGGTGTGGAGAGGAAGGCTGACCTCAGACTCCCATGGGATGCTGTATTCTCTGCTGTCACCTGGACTGAAGGAAGGATGTTGGCAGTGGCCACAGTCCCATTACCCGCATGACTGTCCTGAAACCTCAGTTCTGTTTTCCAGTTTGATGTTCTGTGCTCTGCCTCAAGAGAATGCTATGTTTTTTCCTACGCACACTCAGTTTAGGATTTAGGCTCTCCTGGATGGGATGAACTGGTGTTTTATGAACGGCTGGGGAGATGTCTGTGCCATACAGCCACCTGGATGCCCCTTCCTCCCAGCAGAGTTGGGATCTTTCTTTGGGACAGGGGAAAGCGTGATCTTCGTAATCAGGATTCTTCAGGAAGAATCCGTTTGCCGCAATCTTGGGAAACAAAGTTTGTCTTTTTAATAGCATAGAGAGACTTCATCTCGCATGTTAGAAGTTTACCAGGTATTAGGTAATTGAAATCATAAATTCTTTTCAAAGTGACCCATCATCTCATCAAAAAAATCATTTTTTTCCTTTGAAAGGATGAGAGGCATAAAAGCAAGTTTTGCAGTTTTCTATCTGTCATTTCGTCACATAAATATCTCAGTTACAACTGATCTTATCATCATAAAACTTCCATCTGTGTAGTTCAACCTGCTATGTCGGCCGGGTACACAAGAATTCAAGCACGAGTAATAGCCAATCCCCTTCGGACCAGCCTGCTAGCCCTCATCGTGACCTCTCTCTGGGCTGGGCAGGTGTTCCTCATGCTCCCCACTCAGCGTGAGCTCCATCAGAGGCCAGAGCCGCCTCGTCCCCACACTCCGGGGTGCTCTCCACGGTGGTGACAGCGTGAACCCTTTCAAATGATGGACGACTGGCTGCTTTCTCAAAGACCACCATTAGGGAAGAGTTTGGCAAACGTAACTCAGGTCCTCCATGATCATGGTTGCAAATCAGGATTGGAGCCCACTCACAGGTCAGCTCTGTTAGGAGGCGAGGCTGGGGAGTGACAAGCCTGGTTGTTTACAAGCACTCCCTGATGGCGGCCAATGCCACCGCTGTCCTCTCATATTCCCGGATCCAGTGGAGGGAACAGATGCCCGTGTGAACAACGATGGGGGAAGCATATCAGCTGGGATATGCAGGAGAGGAAGGATCCAGAGGGAGGAAGGAGCCTAGTTTTGCTGGGACATAGAGGGTTGGGGACAGGAATCTGAGAGGGCTTCAAGTTCCTGGGGCCTGACAGCTGTACTTGATTTTGGACTCAAGGAAGACTTGACATTCATTCATACCTATGCAATGAGACTATTTATTTTTCTAATTAATAGTTATTGAGCACTAGCTGTATACCAGGTCCAGTATACAAGGGCACCGTAAGGACGGAGGCTCACCGAGCTCCTGACCACCCAGAGCTCACAGTTTAATATTGGGGGGTGGGTGAGGGGTGAAGCAAACAGTCACACAAATAATTAGTAAGAGTCTCCACCTCGGAGGGTAGTAAGGGGGGCTCCATGTGAAAGCCTTTAGCATGCTGTGTGGTCACTGCTGCCTGGGTGTTCCAGGGCCCCTGCTGCCGTTACTGGAGAAACCCCCCTCCTCCCCGTACTCCCCGGCGGCACCCAGAGGACCCAGAGACAGCAGCCAGCCCACCATGCTGTTGAGGACAGAGGAGCATGAGGAGCAGAGGAAGGCTGGGACCTCAGAGTGGCCAAATGCTTCCACACACCAAGCTGAAAATGCCTTGGAGGTCCCTATAGGTGTTGAAGCCCTGTAGGTCCCTGGTCCCTGGGCCCTAGATTTAGAAGCAACACTGGAGTTGAAGGGCCATTGTACCTGTACTTTTGCCTCAGTACCCATTTTGAAGCATGAGCTTCTTTAGTGGATGGTGCTGCTGAAATGGGCTCAGGAGCTCATGGAGCACACAAATGGCAGGTGAAGCTCAGGGTCAAGGTAAGGGCTCACCTGGGATCCACTGGAGTGGCCAGGTTGCATTATTTTGTGACTTTCTGTTGTTCTCATGCTTTAAAACTCATTTTTTTGGTGGCCCATTATTTAAGGTAATTGTTTTTTATTCCAACCCAGAAAGCCTTAACACTGGCTCCCCCATACCAAAGGACTACCTGCCCAGAGCTTCATGAACATCCTGGCTCATTCCAATGCCATAGACCCGGTTTCACAGGTGGGGCACAGAGAGCAGAAGCTCTCCGCAGACCTAGGCTTCAAATCAGCATCCCTGAGGCCTTTCCTAATCCATGTGGTGGTTATTGCCACCCATAGCCCTTGGTCCCTTTGTTTCTTTGTCCCTCCTGGACGGCCGTACCTGGTCAGCGGGTATGCGGTATCGCAAAGC
Organism: Meles meles; assembly: GCF_922984935.1. Lineage (NCBI taxonomy): Eukaryota > Metazoa > Chordata > Mammalia > Carnivora > Mustelidae > Meles > Meles meles. Next base: position 39,463,643 of record NC_060084.1, on the reverse strand, counting down.
TGGTGGAACTGAGATGGGAGTATCTGAGTTTTAGGAAAAGACACTGTTTTTAGCACAAACAGGCTCATTTTCTCACTGGACAACATTCCTTGGCCAGTTGAACTTACCGTGCCCTCCTTCCCCTGAACTTGTCCCCTCCTTGAAGATGAAGCCCGAGTTTTACTCCTCCAAGATGATGTCCAATTATCCCAGCTCCCTGCACCACCTTCTTCCTCTGGCCCAACATAGCATCCTGTTTCCTCTTAGTGCTTAAGTGCTGGTACTGCCTGAGGGATTGTGTTGTGTGTCCCCCAGCATCCTTTAGATGTGGCCTAGATTGGGAACACCAAACAAAATTGTGCCCTTGCATGAGGAACACCAAACAAATTTTGTACCAAGAATTGGCTCTGGAGAAGCCAGAGCTTCCAGTCAGGTGAAGAACTCTCTTCAGGGAGCCCAGGCCCCTGAGTGCAGCTCAGACACCCACTAGTCCCTGGGCACCCCAAAGACCAACCCACAACAGTGAAGTGGGATGAGCAAAGCAAGCCCTGAATGCAACTCATCACCCACAACTCAATGAAAATAGGAAAATAAAGTCAGGATGAAAACATGAGGACTTTTCAGGTGGTGTAAGGAGGAAAGACACAGTTATTAGAGGAAGCTCTAGGGAATTCCCAAAGGCCCCTAAATCCACCCTTCCCCCACCAGGGCATGGTATCAGGAAGCTCTCACCAATCTTGGTCCTTCTTACAGACATGAGGGCATTGCATGGTGATTTCTTGGACAAGAAGACCCTTCTGTTGGGTCATGTTCTGATTAGAAGAGGGTTATAGCTTATCATTTCACTGGCTTGTTCTCTGTGTGATGCAGAGCATCTTAATTCTCAAGCTAATCCTCAATTAACACCCAGGAAATTTGGGCCTTTTAATTAAAAGAAAGAGAGTCTAAAAAGGAAATAGGTCAATAGGCCTTTCTGAAGGGGGCTCCGAGGGAAGCCGGAGGGTTGGCCTTGGAATGTCCAGGTTTCCCAGTGTTAATAGAATGTAGATCACATTGAGAATTTAGATGGCAGGAATGGAAAGCTCCATCCTTTTTCAGTGACCCAATTTGAGAAGTAAAAATTGATCAGCAGACCAGCTGGGCATGCAGACATAGACCACAGCATTTGCATGGGCTGTTAAGAGTGTTATTCACAGCTTCTGGCAGAGGAACTAGGCACTTCTCTGCATCCAAAACCTAATCTTGTGATGGAGAAACCCCTGCTTTCATTACCTGGGCATTAGACCAGAGAAGCAGGTTGTGAGCCCCAAGGTCAGAGTGAAACCAGCTAAGAAAATGCACCAGTAGGAGGGAGAGGTTGTAATGTCTGTCAACTCGGCTGCCTGGTGGCCCTTCCAGGAACCTGTGGAAGGAGGTGGTGACACGCAGAAAAGAATTCCAGAGCCTCTCAACTGTATACATTTTCTGACTCTCCTCCTTCATTTGCCAATGGACTAGAAAAAGGAAAGATGTATTCTTTTTTTTTTTTAAAGATTTTTTATTTATTTATTTGACAGAGAGAGATCACAAGTAGGCAGAGAGGCAGGCAGAGAGAGAGGAGGAAGCAGGCTCCCTGCGGAGCAGAGAGCCCGATGTGGGGCTCGATCCCAGGACCCTGAGATCATGACCTGAGCCGAAGGCAGCGGCTTAATCCACTGAGCCACCCAGGTGCCCCGGAAAGATGTATTCTTAAGGTTTTTAAGAATTAAGGCGAAGTTGCATACCCTACATGCACAGATTTTAAGCGTACAATGTGATGAATTTTGACAAGATGTATACATTATTGCAACTACCCGCCCAAACAAGATCCACATTTCCAGGACTCCAGGACACTCTCTGATGCCTCTTGCCAGTGAATCCTCTCCAGAGGTAACTGATGCTCCGCTCTGAGTTCTCTCACCAAGACTAGCTTTCCCTGTTCCAGAACTCCATATGCCTTAGATCATGCCGTGTGTACACTTTGGTAACTGCCTTGTATTGCTCAGCCTATTGTTTTGAGGTTCATTCATGGCATTGTGTGTATTAGTAGTTTATATTTTCATCGCTGAGTAATAGACCATTGGACGGTTATACCACAGCTTGTGTTTCCATTCACCTTTTGCTGGGCATGGAGAAAAAAAATTCAAAAAGACTCAAAGAAGAAAAAAAAAGTATTCTTAATCAGAAATAATAAATTCATTCTGCAGATGTTGGCTAAATGTCAGCTCTGTGTTGGGCATTGTGCTAGGCACCGTGAGCGCAGCTGTGGATAAAATGATAGAGTGCCTGCCTCTGTGGCATTGAGATTCTGCTCAGAGACACAGATCATGAACAAGTAATCAGATGCATGACCAAGATAATTTTAGATTGTGGTAAGTTCCATGAAGGCGATGCTGTTCTGGAAAATAAACCAAAGTTCCATTTTTAGGACAGATACTTTGGTATAGCTTATTTTTTTTTTTTACTTAAGATTTCTATTAAGATCATTAACCTGATTAAAAAAAAATCATTTGCAGTGATTTGTGATTTTTTTTTTTTTTGCCTTAAAATGCACTCAATAACCAGTGAGTCAGAGGTCAGGTGCCCTCGTCCTGCCTCTTTCTTCTCTACCCTGTGCTTTACTAAGTCGGCTTCCTCTTAGGGTATCTCTCCTCTCTTGGTATCGCAAGTATATTCATGGTTGTGCAATGAGAAGCTCTTAAAAACAAGAATCCTGGCTCTGAGAGACAAATCCGAGAAACACATGTGTTATGGGATTTACATTATTTCCTTCCAAAACAATACGCATCTTGTATCTGTTCAAGATTCCATCTACGAATGTTTTCGAAGGAAGCTACTCCCCCACCCCCTTTACCTATAGGCATTGTCTCTTGAGTTCTCCAGTCTGCATTGTTAAGAAAGAAGGAGGAAGAGGGAGACACAGGGAGATACTTCAGCATTCTATAATAAAGTAGTTCATGGCACAATTAAAATGATGTAGTAGAACAGTAACATGATATGCTGAATTTAAATAACTAAAGCTGATTAAGGAGGACATCAGAATTAAATGCTTGATGGAATTGACATAACAAATCCAAGATGGCCTCTCCATGTTTCAGCTGAGAGATGGTGCCAACCATTGATATTTTCCAGGCAAATTTGTTGATAGATAAAACATTTTTATAGACTTTCCATTATTCCTTGTAGCCATCAGCTTTTAATTTTCTCTTTCTAGTTAATATACTTGTGTATAATTTAAACAGAAAACTGTTCTGTTTCATCATAAAAGATTTGCCTGTTACTTTGGGTGTGTAAATCAAGTGGACAGCACAACATTCTTGAACTTGTTTTTTAAGGCATTTGTTGACAACAACAGAAAAGAAGATCACAGACACTGCCAACAAGCGTGGACATCAATTATTTTTTAATTGTATAGGAGTACAGTACACTAATTAAAACTAGTATATCTTGCAATGCCAAAGGCAAAATTAATTATTAATTTTTATTAATATTCAGAAGTAGCACAAGGAATGCATTAATAAAGATTTGGTGGTTGTGACTGAGATCTTGTTTAGCTTTATATTTTAGGGGGAAAAAAAAAAAAGGTTTGCTGCCTCCATCTGAATAGTGAAGCCTGCACTGGAGGGATGATCTTTATTGAAATGGAACGTGCTCTCTCCAGAGTGGGTATTTAGTGACAGAAGATGAGATGTAGAGGGAGATTATGTGGAAACCCCAAAAGCTTGTCTATAATGGTTTGGCTTGACAACTCTACATTCACCTGTAAAATTGTTATTGTTACCTTAGATACTTTTGGTTATTAAATTGGATATTTTAGTTAAGCCATCTTGAGTTGACATTTAATAATTCATTTAGGAGCCGTGCACAGAATATTATCCCGCTCACCAAATCCAAGATGAACAGAATTAGTTCTGTGCACTAAAAAGATTTTGACAAGAGTTTCTCCTTCTCTCCCCGCTCTCCCTCCTCCTCCTCCTTCTCTTTGGTTCTCCTCCCCTCTCCCACCGCCCCCTCCTGTCTTTCTCTCCCTCCTCACAGGCAGAAGAGAGTCTGTAAGGTTCTCTTGTCCTATCTGACAAAGACGGAAGCACATCTGTGGCTTTTAGGCTACAGTTTTTACATCCACTTAGATGCATCCTTAAAACTGGGAAGCGGGCACATGGGCCATCAATCTGTGTTTCCTTTAGCTCCACCCATGTCTCAGTTTACACAGCCTCTGACTGGATAGTCTTCATTCCTGTCTTGTCTTTGTAAAATCTGTACCCCTAAAAAACCCTCAACGAAAGCGAAAAGCTCAACACTGCAATGGTGGAAAGACTGCCTGTGCAAGGACAGGCTGTTTAGCCACAAGCTCTGAGATTCCCTAACACATGCCCATGGGCCCCAGTGGAGAGAGCCGTCAGACCCACATTCTCCCCTGCCCACCACGCGGAGGATGCTCTGCCTCACACAGCCCAATCCTGTATGTTCGCGAATCTTCAAGGGTGAAAAGGAGAGGAACGGAGCATTCACAGCTCCAATGAAGCTACAAACAGCAGTAGACAAAACTGTATGGTACAGCATATGCAGGGTTCATGCCTTCCCTTCACACCTCGGAATACAACAGGACTCCCCGTCAAGCTCAAGCTGTCACCATTCCCATGGGAATGCAACTCTCTGAAGAATACTTCTTCCACCTGATGGTCCACCTTCCAGAATGCTGCTCTTGGGAAACAGTGTTAGGCCAGCCTGAGAAGGCATACGTTCCCCCAGATGTACTGGAAATCTGCCTTTGAAAAACTAGGAGGGAAGGAAGATCTGATTTCACACCAGTAACCTCTGGTTGGACTCCCATGCCCCAGGGGAGAGGTGGCCGTGCATCCAGAATCAGCATGGAATCCAAATCAGTGCCTTGTCATGTTGGTTGGTTCATTTCATCCCATAGTGTGTGATTGGATTCACTGCCTTCTGGCAGTGTCAAAGGGCCCTGATGATCCCAGGTCCTGTTTCCTAGGGCCTTAGACACTTAGTGACCCATATCGAGAAAGGTTTTGTCTTGCCTTTTTCATTTTCAGTCCTCCAAAATCACGTGGTCGTATATCACAGTGTACGCCAGGTCTTAGACATGACGATGAGTTGGTTAAAAGAAAAAGGCAATTGCATCCATTAATTGAAACAACTGACAATTACTGAGTAGCTACACTATCTCAGGGATTCAGAATGCAAAAACAAGGTATGCATATATTAGTTAGCTATTGCTACATAACACACAACTCCAAAACTCATGGACTTGAACAATAGTTATGTACCATCAACTGTGTGGAGGGTGTACCCAGGGCTTGGCTGATCTGGAATAGGCTTAACCAAGCAGCTCTGCTCTGAGCTGGGGTCATAGGCTGGCTGGCATGGCTCTTTTCATCTGTCTTTCATCCTGTTGGCCCAGAGAGTTAACTGGGGCATGGTATCCCCATGCTGGTATCAGAGGGTCAACAGAAACCTGTAGGATTCTTAATACCAAGTCTCAGAACTAGTTCACTCTCATTTCTATCCCCATGCCATTGGCTAATGCAGCCAGTCCCAAAGCCAAGAGGCAGGGAACCATATCCTACCCAGGCTGGTATGGGACCTGTGTGTGGATGATGCGTGGGTCCAGGACCTTTACAGCCTTACACACAGAACAATCTCCCTTACTGGGCTCGCTGGGATGCTGAATCTCCCACCTCTCCCCACCCCAAAAGTTTCCCAGGTGTTCTCATTGGTCTTGTGTGGTTGCATGCAAGGTTCCATGTCACCATCTAGTCAATAGGTGGTACCCAAACAGGACATAGTACAGTAGAGAACTAACAGCAACCCATATAACTGGATCAATGGAGACACCCTTAATTAAACAAATCAGGCCCAGGTTTGTTTTTTGTCTTTCTAAATCTTTGTCTGTATCTGTCCATCTACGTGGATCTTAGGGACCCAAGTCAACATTTTTCTCTCCACTTGTGCTGCCCATGTCCCAGCTCCTCTGGGCACTAGCTCTGTGAGCTTATATAAGTTACTGAACCTTTCTAAACCTCAGTCTCCTCACCCATAACATACAGATGAAATTGTTCCCCATGCCTTCAGATGGTTGTGAACATCGGTGAGATCTGGTCACTGGGAAGTACTTCCCACAGGAAGCACTCGGTACATGCTGGCCTTCAGTTTTATCCTCACCCTGGTGCACAAAGTCTGAGATTGAGGCTGGCAGAGAGCCAAGTTGCATCCTTCCTGGTGCAGATGTGGGTTCTATTAAGTGTGGTCTTTCATCTTTGCTTACAGCTCTGTGACGCTCGCTGCTTTTCCAAGCAGATTTGGAGAAAGATCTGTTTTCATAAATCATGTTTATATGTTACTGAGGCTTTGTTTACTGGATTAGGGACAAGCTGAGGGTATTAGGGTATACGTCTATGGGGCTGGGTGGAGGAAGGCAAAGTTGGGGTGTTGTTGTTTGGTACACACAAAGGTGGGAACTGACCCAAGAAACTGGTTTCAAAGTCAGATGTAGGACTATTTTCCTGAGAGAGGCAGGGCCCCAAAGTGGAGCTGGATGAGTCTTCTTTTCCCAGACCCTAAAGTTGTGCAAGTCCATGACAGCCTCATCTTGATTACATCAAGCGCTTCTGGCAAGAGCATCTCTGGTACCAAACATTAAAACCCTGAGCATGTCATGTTGGTGGTGGCCGTGCTGAGAACACAGAGCCTCGGAAGTTGTACAGCTGTTGGAAGTCAGATGTTGTCTAAGGGAGTTTATTATGCTTGCTCTGAAATGCTCATCCCCTGCAGGAACCAGGCGAACTCCCTTCACCAATGGGAAGAGCTTTCCTCTCAGGAGCTTTTCCTGTCACCTGCAGAGCCAGGACAGGTCCTGAAGATGCAGAAACTCCTCTGGTTCAAGTACATTTAAGCAGAGCATGGGATGGTGTCTATCGTGGCTTGAATAAATTTTATAGTCTGCAGAAGGCTCTGAACCACATTCTGGCCAGCAAGCATTAACCTGGGACCACACAGGTTTTTTGTTGTTTTATCTGTCAAGTTATTCCACTTTAGATATGTACTCATATGCAAATAAATTACTATTTTATTTTTGTTAAAACCCAGTTTACTTGTCACTTCTGTAAAGCTTTCCCAGAACAACCCCACCGGTCACCTCCCCATCAACACTAGCCCCATCCCCTGTTCATACCGCTATGGCATCACCTGACCTCGTGTTCAGGGGTCACCTTACCAGACTCCCTGACAGAGGTCCATAGGAAGTCTGAGACCGTATCAGTACCTTCTTCCTGCTGTATTTCCAGTGCTGGGAAAAGCACTGGCTCTGAGACAGATTTTGGTAAACGTTGGACCGAGCTGAAAGAGCACATTCAGTACAGATCTAATAATTGGATCAAGGCACAGTATTGGATGGAGCACTAAATAAGTTAACTGCCTGGATAGAACAAGTTGACTTGTCCTAGAGTCTTATATATTGTTGAGAATAGATTCAGACTAAGAGTTGTGAAGGACATCTCTGCTCCTTGGAGGGATAAGAAAGAAGCTTCATTCTTTCATTGACTAAATAACTCAATTATCTACTACATGCAAAGCCCAGTTATAGGCACTAGTGATAGGACTGTCACCAGTATTAATATCACTAGGCACTAATATATAGGCACACCAGGGAAAAAATACAAAAAATTCCCTGTTCTCATGGAGCTTACATTCTACCTGCAGCGAGACATGCAAAAAACAAATTGCCAGGCAGGTCAGATGGTGTTAAGTGTTGTAAGAAAAATAAAACAAGAAGGGGTTATAGACAGCATCCATGAAACAGGATATTACAGTATTAAATAGGTGACTAAAGGGAATTCAGATGACTGTGACATTTGAGCAAAAGACAAAAAGGGATGAGAGAATGGCCAGGCAGGTGTTTAAGGAAGGGCATTTTGTGCAGAAACAATACCATATGCATAAACTACAAGAAATATTAAAGAAGGTTTTAAAAAATATTAAAGAAGGAATAAAACAAGAAGTTGAAAGTCAGATCTTTAAAAAGGGATGCGGAGAGTCATAAATTGATGAATAATTACTCTTTTTAAAGTTATTTTTTAAAAAATAATTACTTTTTTAGGATATAAAGGATTTGCTGGGATTATATTTTTTTGTTCCTGAATATCAAAGATTAATATCTATTTATGAAAAATTGACATTGAAAATAATAACACAATAAAAATAATAACAAGTATTAAACAAAAAGTCTTAAACAAAAGTCTTAAACAGCTTTGCTTAAAGTCTTTGTTTTAAGCTTCGTTTAAAGTCTTAAAAAGACAAAATAGATACATGAATGCAAAAACTAATGATAAGGAGACTGAAATGACTGTATTAAGATCAGAGAAAGTAGACAAGGAATATTATCACAGACAGAATTTCTTAATGATACGATGCCAAATCTTTTTTTTTAAAAGATACATCAGATAAACATGTATGTAACTGAAACTAGATCCTCAAAGTACACAAAATATAGGTAGAATTAAAAGGAAAAAAGACAAAGACAAAATATAGTTAAAGATTTCAGCATTTGTCTCTCAGTAATTAATAGAACAAATATAAAATTTAGAACTTTATGGAAATATTTAGTAACATTATCAGTCAATAAGACTTAATTGGCATTTTTTTTAACACTTCAGCCCGTAACAACAAAATGTTTTCTGTGTGATTGCAAATAGGAAATTTACCAAAATAGACAACATGCAAACCACTAAAACAGTGTGAATACATTTAAAAGGACTGGGATAATGGGATGTGTTTTTAATGTGATAGAAATCAATAATAATAAAGATACCTGAAAAATCCCCAAACATTTTCATATTTCTGAAAAATGTGTGGATCAAAAGAGAAATCATAGAGAAAATCCAAAATAGTTTGATTTGAATGAGTATGAAAATACAACATACCACATTCTTCAGATGTAGCTAAAGTGATTCTTTAGAAAAAAAATGTATGTATATACCCAAATGTTCATTTCAGGAAAAAGAAAAAAAAGAAAGTTCTAAAGTAAAGGATACAAGCTTATACCTTATGAAGCTAGAAGAAGAAAAACAGATTAAACCCAAATAAGTAGAAGAAAAGCTTTAATAAAGAGAAAAAAATTATAAATTGGAAATATACAAACTGTAGGAAAAAATCGATGAACCTAAAATTATTCTTTGACTAGATGAATAAAACCAATAAAACTCTAGGTACTCTGAGCAAAATCAAAGAGAAGACATAGATGAACTGTAGTAGAAATAAAAGGGGATGTTGCACAGATCCTATAGACATTTAAAATATAATAAGGGAATATTATGAGCAGTGTAGTGTAAATAATTTCAACAAGTTAGAAGGAATGAAAAACATTAAAGAGATAAAAATTACCAAAATTGACACAAGAAGAAATGAAAAATTTAAATAGCCCTATATATGAAAAAAATGAAAAAAAAAAAAAAAAACAACTTCCTAAGTGACAGCTACAAAGCCAGATGGCTTAACTGGTGAATTAAATCAAACATTTAAAAAAGTGGTGTTGTATCTTGCATGGGAGTTAACATGTAATATCTGTACATGTTTACATGTTTACATGCGGGTTTTTAGCTCCAACCATCAGAAATCAAAACAAGCTAATTTAAGACAAAAAAGGGATTTTGAGTAACCTTTATACCCAGAAGGGCTGTAGAGCCAGATTTAGGAATTGTGTGACTAGAAAAGATGACCCAATCATTCTACAGAAGCACTATGGTCACCACTGCTGAGCCCATACATTATGGCAACTACCACCAACATCACAGATCCTACACATCCATTCCTTGTGTTGTTGTTATGGTATTGGTGCCTCAGGAAATCTGATATGAATACTTGCTGCCATCTGCAGCATGGATTCCACACAGTCCCTTTTCATTGTTTCATTAAAGATTAATCCAAACACTCATATCCCTGTGCCCTATTTGCCAGGGAAACTGTGAAAGTATGTTGTCATTTCAACCTCTGTTGGAGGCAGGTGGACCTGTCTCATAAAAGTGGGATGTGCTCACATATACAAATGCTGGGGCAATTGTATAATCATAGGTCCCACAATGCATATAAGTTCAAAAAAATCTTATCAAAATTAACCTTAAAATTCTCTTAAATCATCAAGTTGTGTGCCTATGGGCAGATATGCAGGTTTTCAACAAGTCCAAGAATGCTGGTTTTCCTTCTTGGTTGGAGGAAATTTTTGCTAGTTTGAGTTGAACAGCTGAAGATGTAACTGGATTGCATCGAGAGACCATATATTATAGCATTGTATGTCTATTGTACCTCAATAATAAATTTTAAAAATCTCCAAAAGGAGCCATACAACATTTAAATATCTATATGTTTATTTTTAAGACCTAGGCTTATTCCAAGTTGGTGAAATGCTCACACTACACCTAACTGAGGGTATGGCAAACCCTGACAGATGCTCCACTTAAATGATCATTTTTCTTCCTCCTCCCACTCCATCTCCCAGCCTAAACCCTTCCTTCCTCCTCCCTCTTATTCCTCCTAGGCCAAGAACCCCACTGGTTTGTTGCTTATATGATGGGACCCAGCTGTTTTGCTGCAGCTCCCTGAGCAGAGATTTTACCAACTTTCTTACATAACTCTCTAACATCAAGTCATAGAAACTCAGACAAAAAATCGGACCTTTTCCTTTTACAGATGGACAAGCTGGGGCCCAGAGAGGAGCAGGACTCGTCAGAGGCAGCAGAAGTTGGCTGTGACCATCAGCACTGGAAATTAGACTGATTTTTAACACACCTTCTCACGTATATGTTCTTAATTCCAGGAGTGCACACTTTTTGATCGGGACTGGACTCTCTTGGCATTAGGAGTTCAACAAAGCCATTGTTCTGAATCTATTCCCCAACTCCCAACTCTGTGTTAAGAATATCTTAGAAACTGGGTTTTTCTATAAAAAAAACATTTCCCCACGTGCACTGTATACATTCTGCCTCAAATTCTCTTTGGCAGTTTCACAGTTTAAAAATACTTGAGTATCTCTTTAATGTCGTTTCTCCTCATTGTAAAACTGCATTTTTCACTTTGTGCTTCCTCCAGGATTGCCTTCTCTCCCTGCTGGAGTAATGTACCACTCTTTTCCTCCCTCTCCCAATTCCTGATTTTTTTCTCTGTGCTTATTTTCCAATGGCAGCATCTTCTCAAACTCGATGCTTGAACTTATTTTCTCCACACCAACTTCAAAGTAGGAAGAACTTAAACCTGTTTCTTTATGTCCCTCACAAGCCCTTAATTAGATTCAAATAGTAAAACATAATTCTAAACATCTGGAAAATAATCCCTTATCCTGCTTCCCTGGAAGATAGATATACCAACAGGACCACAATTCTAGGAGGACCCTGTGTGGGTTAGATGGGGGAAAAATATGGTACAAGGAACTGTCTAGAGTTTGGGCTAAATTCTGGTTAGAAATTTCTGACACTACTATGGTCTTTTTTATTCTTCTGAGACTCAGGTTCAAAGGTGTTGAATTCCTTGTAATCCCCGATCTATGGAAGACCCCATTTTTGATTTGTCAGTTTATTTTCTCTTAACTCCATTCCCTTACTCTGACTGGCAACCACTCCAGTGTGATTAGTTGATCTGTTCATTCGTCTATATCCTGGGCAGGTGCATATTGTTATTTGTAGGAATGTATTTTCTTTTATGTATATATTAAGATCCATATTGCTATGTATACATATAATCCATTGTTTGAATCACTATACCTTTTCACATTTTACTTACCTTCCCAGGGCTATACATATAGGCCACCAAATCCTGCCTTTACAATTGATGCTGTGACCAACATTCATGTGTCCCTTCTGACCATCCAGGAGTACTTCTTTGGGAAAAGGGTCCAGTGGCAGCGTTTCTGGATCTTAAGGTCATAGTGGTTGCAGCGGGAGGCCTCTTCAAGACCATGGGAGCCCCAGCTGCTGCAGGAGTTGGCTGCCAATGGTTCTCAACTGAGTCGCCCTCTAGGGAATTAAGAGAACAGCTTTCTGGGCTCCTGGGCTCAGCTGCATTGTGTCAAGGTGGGACAGCTCTGAAAGGTCATTCCAGCTCCAGCGCTCCTTGTAAGATAGTGTCATAGCTGAGGCCCTCGCTGGGACAGTGCTCCAGTTCAGCTTCTCCCATCAATTTCCCTCCCCTGACCATTGAGTCTGAACATGCGCCCCAGTAAACTTCCAGCCTGCACCCCTCACTCTCAGCATCTTTTTGCTAGGGAACCCACCTGAGTCATAGACTGTGTGTGCATTTAACATGACTGAGTAGCCACGGAGGCACCAGCAAACACGGCACCATCCCTGCAAACACGGGGGTTTTCTAGCAGTCCAATAGTTGCAAATGCATTAGGTATAAAATGGCATCTTCTCATTTTAATTTGCATTTCTCTGATTACTAATGATTTTCAGCCTCTCCTTTTATATTTGCCAGCTTTTAGAGTTTCCTTTTCTGTAAATTGCCTGAACACATAATTTCCCCCTTTCTTTTTGGGGTTACCATCTAGGCATAAACATTTTCTTAGTTTGAAATATTGCAAAATCTTCTTCCACTCTGTCTTTGGTCTATTAACTTATCCGAGGTATTTTCAATGAACCAGAAGCCTTCATTTTGATGTCAGATATTTTTGCTTATCATTTAAGTTTTTAAAGCTTTGTTTAGAAAGTACTTTCTCTCCCAAAGTCAATAATATTCCAATTTTCTCTAACAATTACATATTTTTCTCATTCATATTTACACCTCACATTTTCATATTTCAATTCACTCAGAGTCTACTTGAATGTGAAGATGAATAGAGATCGAGTTTCATATTTTTTGTATTGAGTGATCTAGTTTTCTCAAAAATGCCTACTAATACACTTGGCTTTTTGCCTTTGATCTATGGTGCAACTGGTCTACTGGTCCATTTATTCTTTGCCATTTCTGTATGTTTCTATTGCTATGACTTTGTAATATTACTTTATCTTTCGTACAATTCTTTCCTCTTTGATCTCCTTTTTATTTTTTGAATGAACTATTTTTACATATTTACTCCACCTAATTTTCAAGTGAATTTAGACTGACTTTAAATGGTGGAGTACATTTGTGAATTTTGTTAAAAACCTCATTTGGATTTTTTGAATTTTTATTTGTATTGAATTAAATTTATGGATTAAGTGTGGGAGAATTGATATGTTTACAGTGTTATCACTCTATAGCACTAACCTCCAGCTAGAGCCTGAGCCTTAAGCCCCCTCCTCAGTTTCCATTTGCTCTCTTATATTCTGCCATCATTCTCCATAAGAAGAACATGCCTGGGCTAGTGAGGATAAGGAATTCATGAAGCTGAGTTGCCCAGTTAGGTCCCGCAGAGGTCAGTTGAGTCCAGCTAACTTGCAGGACTGAGCCCAGTCAAGATCAGTGGAACTGCCCTGCCAAGATCAGCCAACCCCCCAGGTCATTCCACAGATGTGTGAGCTAAATGAATGTTTATTGACGTATGCACTGAAATTATGTGGTTTGTAGTTACTCAGCAATTGCCAACTGCAAATGTGTCAATATCAGCCCTCTCTTTAGCCACCATCCTAGGTAAAAATCCAAGCCCTCCCCCACTCATAAGACACGGCCCTTCCCTCTCCTTGCAGTGTTCCGGCCTGCAGGACTGTGGGTGGACCACCTCACGCATGCCGGGATGGCTGGAATCAAAAAAGACAAAAAATAGCAAGTGTTGGAGAGGGTGTGGATAAGAATCCGTCATGCACTGCTGGTGGGAATGCAAGCTGGTGCAGCACTCTGGAAGATACTATGGAGGTTCCTTAAAAAATTAAAAATAGAACTACCTTATGATCCAGTAATTCCATGGCTTTGTGTTTACCCAAAGAAAATGAAAACACCTATTTGAAAAGATATATGCACCCCTGTGCTTACTGCATTATTTATAATAGCCAAGATATGGGGGCCACCTAAATGTCCATTGATAGATAGATGGATAAAGATGGGGTGTATATTACGATGGACTCTTACTCAGCTATAAAAAAGCATGCAATCTTGCCATGTGCGCGACAAGGTGTATGAGGGTATTATGCTAAGGGGGTAAGTCAAATAAAGACAAATACTGTATGATTTCATTTACATAGGGGATGTAGACAACAAAGCAAAGGAACAAATAGACAAACAAAAGCAGAAACAGACCCATAAATAAGAGAACAAGCTGATGGTGTCCAGAGGGGAGAGGGTAGGCTGATGGGCAAGACAGGCAAGGGGGAAGGGAAGGTATGGGCTTCCTGTATGGAATGAGCAAGTCACTGGGATGAAAGGCGCAGCGTAGGGAACATAGTCAATGGTATTGTAACAGCATTGTATGGTGACAGATGGTAGCTACACTTGCGACGAGGGTAGCATAATGTGTAGACTCGTCCAATCACGATGTCGCACACCCGAAACTAAAGTAACATGTGTGTCAACTACACTTCAAGAGAAAAGAAAAAAAAAATATCGTGCTGGTGGCTCCTTGGGGCTTCAGTCATGTTCCCAGGACATAGACATGGCTCAGTTCCCCAGAGCACGCAGACACTCCCCTAACTAAAAGGAACCCCCAGAAGGATCCGAATCTGCCTTATGTCTCAGTAGCTGCTGGGAATCCTATATGACTTATGCACAGCTCTCACTTGAGCTCCCCAAGTGCAAAGAGCAACTTCAAGGAAGGGACCAGATTTTGTAGGCTCTGGTTACTGAAGGAGGATTGTCCAACGTTTAGTTGGCCTCCACGGGGGCAAGCGGGATTCCGGCGTGGGGACTTGTCAGCACCGCCCGTTGGCAGGTTGATGAACCCAGCCTGCGCTCTTGGTCAGGGATCTTTTTTTTTTTTTTTAAGCTAATTCTTATTGTTGTCCACTTCACAGTTTCTGCTGCCGCGCTGTAGACCCTGGTATCAATTTTCGTTGAAAATGCTGCAGAAACAAAAAGGTAATGCCACTTCCCGCACTGTTTCAAAAGGTTTTTAAGTGGAAAAAGGTATTTAGTATTTTTAATAAGCATCTTCAATACTATTGAGTTGGTTTCTTTGTTCATATCACAAGATTAATTATGCTGTCAGACACTTTCAAGGCCTGCTTAACAAAGATTCAGTGATATAATGGTTTGCTTTGCAGTGCCTTTTTTCTGCATAGCAATCACAATCAGCATTAGACAATTTAAAACCCTTTCACCAGCCGGAAGTTCTGAAGAGCCTTTTAATCAACAAAAGTAATTTTGCAAACAACTAGATACAGCATTTTTCATATTAACTAACTTGCATTTAAACTCCGCCGGCTTGATTCTTCCCAGGTCTCTGATTCCTGGGAAATTGGGTTATCCCGATGGCCTAGAATCTGAAAGTGGGGATCACGGCCACAACTATCCTCCCTCGGTACCCCCAAATGTTCACAACCCATCCCTCCGCTCTGCTTATTAGAGAGATTGCATGCAAATGTAATTCATGCGTTTTAATTATCTCTTAATATACAGATCTTGTCTAATCAGTTAAACTCTTTTTTTTGTTAATTTGGTTGCCCGGAGAGCTTCCTCTTGCTGTTTCTTCACAGTTGCAATCTGTGTTAGTGTGTTGGCGTTTTACGCAATTCGTGTTGTTTTTAAAATTTGCTCGTTTTTTTTTTTTTTTCATTATTTGGTGTATGCCTGGAATTAGAAAATTCTACTAGCACCACTTCCAAAAATTTTAAAATGCAAACGTTTTTGAGATTGACAATAACCGAGTTGAGCTGGAGTTCTCTGCTCCTACAACGGCCCATACAAACCACCCCATACAAAACTAAAGGTTGTGAGGTTTTGTGCTTAAAAGGTGGCTTCCCTAGGACTTAGAGCAGGGAGACACATTTTACTTTTTTTTTTTTCAATCAGGCACATTAAAAAAAAAATGAAACTAACCTGTTAATGACACCTTTAAAACATTCATTTAAAAAAAAAAAGAAAAAAAGAAAAGAAAGAGGAGGAGAGGAAGGCCCAGCCAACAGCGGTAATGTGTACCGTGGCTGTGTGTAGTAATTAGTCACCGAAACAGTGATTCTCACACCCTAAACCCTTGCGTGTTTGACACGATTTCAACCCTGGCGAGAAGTGACCCAGGGATCTGGAACCACAGGACACGAGGGGCGAGTCCTGTCACAAGAAATAACAGGGTCAGGAGACGCGGCTAATGAAGTCATAGCAACTACTGCACAGAGCCAATCAGAAAAGGCGCCAATCTGCAAATGAGGATATAATTAGCAGAAAAAATAACATGCTTTGGTTGGATTGGAGGGGAGCCTGTAATGACTGGATATTGAGAAAGATTCCGAAAGATTAGAGCAAACATTATGCAACAAAGAATACCTAATTAGGGGTAAAAAAGTGAATATGCCTTAATTAGAGGCAAATACATGATTGAAAGATGCAGAGTTGTCTGTTAATATGAATGTAGTAATAAAGGTTAGAGCACGGCTCCTGGTTCGGCTTAGCAAAGCACTCTGTGGATTAGTGGGAGTGGCACACACATCTCTTTGCAGATGATGCTTTCTACAAGGCGGCACGCAGAGCGTTCTGAGACCCGTTGAGTGGAGGGCACTAGCTAGCTGGTCATCTTGGCTCCGGAACCCTCCTGCCTCCTGGGACACGAGCACCCGCACCGCCTGTCATGCTGCTAAAAATGCAAAAAACAGACCATTAAGTGCAAAAAATGGAAGTGTCCTCATGTCAGCGTCTAGGGACGGAGCTCAGGAACATTTGATGCTTTCCTTTCAGATCTGTAACTGGCAAGGTGTGGATTTTGTTTAAGGAATTGAAGCTGACCCATCCTCCTCCCAGGCCACCAGGTCCAAGCTGGCCCCTCCAGCCACCCCAGCAGGGCCCCCCGTGAGTTTTTACGATGCCCGACGATGTGCAAAGAATGCCTCCAGCCACTCCTGTTCCCATGCCGCAGACATTTCAAGACTCAGCAGCCACTCATTTTTCGCCTAATAGAAAATCTACGTGTTGTTTTAGTTCCTCTCTTTTCTCCCTTTTCCCCAAACTGTTCTGAGTATTGATTTTCATTTATTTTACACGACTCTTAATTGTCATCATTAGCTATCTATGCCACATCCCCCTGCTTAAATATACCCTGTCAATTTTGTAGCATATTTATAGATTAATTTAAATGTGTTTTTAAATTTATGACTGCATACCTTTGGTATGTTTGTAACATTAAAATACTTACGGTACAGAATTTTTTAATTAAAACTATTCATCAAAGAAAGTCCAGGTAGCGAGCATCTCCTTGTTTGCGGTGGGGGTTGTGGCAGCCAGAGCCAGCAAAATAATAGGTCAATTAAAAAAAAAACCTAAAGATAGCATTTCCAAAGACCCAATTGTTTAATGAGCATTTGCCAACTGATCCCCCCAAATTAAATTATGAACTTGTTTTTTTAGTGATGGGCATCAGAGCTGCACGTGGCAGAAGCAGAGAGAAAGAGACCCAGGAAGGGAAATGCCCCTGCCGGGGCTGCATGCAAGGGCTCGCCTCCTGGTGTCTGGCCCAGGGCAATGGGGACCACTTCCTGGAAATCAACACCTGAAACCGTGGAACCCTCCCCATCACTTTATGTGCCCATGCCTCGGGTCTGTCTGGCTATGTTGGCTTTGTTTGGACCTCTTTAAACCCACTCTGGCAGCCTCCTCTGGCTACTGAAACAGACTTTCTTATGGCACTTGATGGCTAGAAAAGAAAATCTCTGCTGCTCCTGCTCGCGAGTGCTCTTATACAAATTCACGTCATTGAACTCTCAGCTGTCTGGAGAACCGTCTAAGGCAAACGGTGCATCCGTGGCCCCCTTGGCTGATGCATTCCCACGGCTGCTTCTGTGGCTACTTCTGCAGAGGGCACCTTGCTGAGCCGGAGCGCCTGCCCGGAAGGCCACGCTGGGGAAGCAAGCATGGCATTAATGTAGTCCAAAAGCCAAACAGCGCCCCAGAATCTGGGAGTGGGGCTCTGTGTCACAGTGCTGGAAATAACGGGACACACTGGGGCTCTGACCAGGAATGGGGAGGAGGGGAGGATCGATGTCCTTCCACTTGTCTCGGCAGGTTGGAGTGTGTCCTCGATGCTGGGTTTTTGAGAGTCTTCTGTCTTCCTGTCTTACTCTATTTGGGATGCGCCTTCATTTTTAGTATTTTCCACCAGTTATTTAAAAATTAGTAGGTCGTGGACCTGAGGTCCTGGTAAAAAATTTCACATTCCCTACACTTTAAAAATAACATTTCCTAAAAGCAAAAGGTATGTTTTTCACGACAATCCATAATTTCACAATATTTCATGAGTGGCTTTTCTATCTCTCACTCCTTATGATTTTTAAATCTACCTTCTTGCTTAGATTATCCTGGACCCAACCATACGAGAATGTTGCCTACAAATATTTGTGATGCTTTGAACAAATACGGAACGAATAAAATCAACGTATACTCTGTAATTTTTTTTTTAATATCCAGCTGACTTTTGGGGTGGGAATTTTAGGGATAAGGCAAAATTTCAGTCCCTGCATAAACAGCCTCAACAATG
Source organism: Meles meles (assembly GCF_922984935.1). Taxonomy (NCBI): domain Eukaryota; kingdom Metazoa; phylum Chordata; class Mammalia; order Carnivora; family Mustelidae; genus Meles; species Meles meles. Next base: position 39,445,051 of record NC_060084.1, on the reverse strand, counting down.
AAACGCTGCTTACAGCGTTCTAGCATTCATTAGATCCTGTCAAATTCATTTCGAGTCCGATGTTAGAGAAAGGAGAAGCTTCTTATTTGCCAGTTGGCTGAGAGGACACAGGGCAGCTGGGACTTCGCCTGCTTGGCTTCATCACCAGGTGTGGGCCCTTCTGGGGCCACTGTAGGGGCAGGATCAGTTTCTACATAAACAGGTGGAGTGACAGCTCTCTACAAGGAGAGCTGTCTTGGGCCCATCCTGCCACTCACATCCTGATTTATTTCCGACATGAGCTTTTATCAAAATGTCCCCACTGACAAGAGGGGGGGCAGAGGCAGATAATAATAAAGATAGCTAATGGAGTAGGGTTGCATTGGAATGGGACCAAATCCTCCTTTTACCCGACTTTGAATGCTAAATGAATCACTCAGATTTATTTGGAGGTGGGAACTCCACAAAGTCCTCATCAGGGCAAAATAGGGTTACAATTCAATAAAACGCGTGGCAATGCTTTATTGACTAATGAACCTACCGTGCGGCCAACGGCCGTATTTTACTGTCGCAGACCCTAACTGCCTGGCAATTACGCCGTGAGTGTTTGCTAAAGACGCCGCCTGTCTTTCCCCCCAGATCTGGAAACAGGTTCAGCGAGAGAAGCTCGGGAGGAAGCAGGTCGCACACCTTTCCCGAGTCTTCTGGGGATAGAAGCCAGGCACCGATAATAACAGTGCAAACAAGTTGATGCTGCTATTTTTAAATAAGCTGTTATTATTGACTAACAGAGGTTGCCGTGGGTGGGATGACAAAGCCTCGGGAGCCGGAGAGTTGCTGTGAAGACCTGCACCAGAGAGCTCGTTAATGAGAATAGCTAAGTGCAGAGTTAAATGCTCACCGCCGTCCTTCCTGTTCCATCTTCCTGGGAGCAGCACGGAGCTGGGGGCCGGGGGCTCCGTCCGCGAGGTCTTCGGCCCCTGCCATTCCCCAAACACTGTGTCCGTGGACTTAGCGCATCATCAGGTAAGGCGAGGAGCCGAGGGCAAGAGGTGTGGAACGGTAGAGATGGTGCCTCATTGCCAATAACCAGGGGTATTTGATGCCGAAAACTAGAGCGGTCACTGCTGAAAGTGGCTCTGTTTCCACCCATTCCATCCACACGTGCCTTAATGCTGGAGCTGGAGCCATCCCCGCGTGATTCTTTGCATGTGTGTGTGTGCACGCTAGTGGACACCCCCCCCCCCCACACACACACACGTCGGCTCACTGTCCTCTGGATTGTTTTGTGTCTTGGTGCATTTAAAATGAACTTCAGTTCAGGACCTTTCAGTGCCTGTGGCCACCAGGGTTGTTTTGCAATATAATAAGGAACCGGTGGCCTGAGCAGGACCAAGCCAGGGTACGGGACTTCTGCAGCAACGTGCTCTGAAGGCTGGACCAGAGTGGACCAGCAGAACAGAGAGGGGAGCCTGCGACGCCTTTCCTCCCCATTTGATGGGTCTGTAAACACTCCGTAGGATCCTGTTGGCCGGCGTATAGGGGAGATGCCGGTGAGGGAATGTTGAAGCTCACAGATTATTCAGAGTAAAAGCTAGTTGCAGAATGATTCATAGAGGATGGTTTCATCTTAATATTTTTTAACCCAACACAACATCCTGAATATATTTGTACATGAATAAATATGTACAAATGATCTAGAAAGAGCCACATCAACCTAAGAATAATGGGTGTTAATATTATACAGTGCTAACATCATGCCAGGCACTGTTCTAAATATTTTACATATATTAACATGCCTCCAATGCTCACAACAATCCTATGGGGCAGATACCATTCTGATCTTCATTTGACAAAGGGAGGAAATAAAGCACAGAGAGGTGAAGCCACTGGCCCAAGCTCACACAGCAGAAACGGAAGCATGAGGACTAAGGGCTAGGCCCCTGGCTCTAGACTCCATGTAAATAACCACCCACTCTGCATCCTGTGCTGACGAGGGGCCACTCAGTTGGGAAGAGGTCAAGGATGGTGATCAAGGGAGCCTCAGGTTTACATTTTGAACCTCAACTGATACATCACAAGCATCTCGTATGTGTGAATGGGTAGTAAGCGTATCCACACAAATTATGTAAGAGCATTCTGAGTGCCTCTGGACGTCAGAGCCCGTGTTGGATTGTATGGTTTGATCAGTTTGCCAAAGGGGTGCAGTGAAGGTGCTGAGGACCAATAAGGGAGACTTGGAGGTTCCTCAAGGATGGGCCACAGGGCAGGTGGTGCATTCCACGCACGCAGGTCTCACGGCAGTAGGTGGAAGGCCCGCTGACCACAACACACCATGCTCGGTGGAACTTACTATCACCTGAACACCAAGAATGGCATTTTACTTTAGAGCAGGACAAATTTGTCACACTAGATTCCTATTCTTGATGTCAGTCTTGTCATCTTTTCGTATTTTTTATTTATATTTAATTTGTTTGGTGAGCCTGTTTACATTCAAAGTGCACATTTCTGCTTTGGTTTCCGTTGCACAAAAGCTCCGAGTTTGCGATAGAGGAAATGATGAGATGGGTAGAAATGTTCCAGGTGCTTCGTCAGCTTCCACGTCCTTCGTCCTTGACCCACTGGGGCCGCGTTGTCTGGAGCGGCTCACCCCCGTTCTCTCCTCACCTGCCCTCATCCCTCCTGGGTGGCTTGCAAGTCCTCTCCCTTCACCAGATGTTCCTGTAAGACAGCCCTCGGACCCCACTTCCTACCCTGTGTCTGACCGTCTGTGGAACTTAGCTTAGCATTTCAAAATACATTAAATCGAAGGGATTGGAAAGATCATCTATGTTAAAAAGGCCAAAGCTTGTGTTGGGTGCTTTGCATTTTTTTTTTTAAAAAAAGCCATGATAAATTCATGATAAAATCTGAAGATGGGTTTGCGGCCATTTGAAGAATCTGGCATCTACCTGTCCATGCTTCACCTTGACTTTCGGGGCAGTTGGAAAGGAGGGAGATTATAAGCTGGCACAGTGGGCTGGCAACATATTTCTGAAAGGTCCAGCTTCTATGTCAAGGGCATCGTTGGAGGGGGTCACAGACAGAGACAGAGGCCTAGGGGACATTTGAGTAAAAAGGATCTTTCCATAGCATGGGGTGTCCTGGCTTCTGTACGCCGGCTTGTCTCCTCCATAACCGGAAGTTTCAGGTATAGCTGTGAAAGTCTGTTTTTCCAAAGAGAAAATGAAAGGGTTGAAGATTATGAGGCGTGGGACACCCATGAGACCCAGACTGACTACACGCACCCCCAAGGATGATGCCCTGGGAGAGACTGTGCCCGGGGCAGTGGCTCGACTCCCTCCCAGTGGTGGCGTCACCCCTCAGGAGTGTCGCTAATGAGTCCTCTGCGTTTACTGGAGGTAAGGCTGATCCGACCCTCCTCCATTGCTGGGTCAGTGGGGGAATGTCTGGCCGTGCAGAGGGGGATGATTTGCCTCCAAGTGCAAAGCCCAGTGCTGGGGACATAATGGAAATTTGTGACACTTGATAGAGAACTTTAGGCCCATAAACCAGAGACAGTATGTAGTCGCTCATCTGTGACAGACATAATAGGGATTATCGTCACTTAATAAGTAATCCAAGGCTAATTAAATGTTACTAATATACATTGCAAAGATTCTTTTTTCCCCTCACACTCCTTCAGAGTCCCCTGTATGAATGGGTGCTCAAGGAGCTTCTGCATGGGGAACATGAGGAAAATAATGAAAAAAAAAAAAAAAATCCATTGCCATGGAACTGAGAAACACAGGCCGCGTGCTTCTAGGGGGGTTCCCTGCGCCAGGGTGACAGTGGGGCCGGATGGCCCGGACATCTTGCTGACTACCAGCCAGTGTGGCCAGGATATCACACAACCACATAAACCACAACTGGAGGCCATGTTCCTGGCTTTTTAGATCAGGCAGTCATTGACTGTGGGCTATCCTAATGACGGAGGGCAGGGGGCAAGCTTCCCAGGCTGGGAGCACCCATGGCAGGGGACAGAGCTTCAGAGAAGGGGCAGGACACACGCTGCTCTGGGGGAGATGGGCCACCAGCTGCCAAGGGAGAGCTGCACGGGGCTCCACGGTGTCTGCCATACCACTTGTCTTGATGCCAGAGAAGAAGCTTGTCTCCTATGAGCTGTGTCCACCCTGGCCTTATGTGACTCACTCCACTCATTTCCTGTCTGAACTGCCATCACAGAGTTTTGTTTTGTTTCTTTCTTTTTCTTTTCTTTTTTTTTTTTAAGAATGATGACCCTTATATTTGCATTTTTAAAAAAGTTTCTTGAAAGCCCCCTCTCATCTACAATCTCCTCTTTTCTTCCTGACTGTGTTGAGAGAGATAGGATTAGCACTGCTTTCCCATTTCATAGATGGGGAGCACTGAGCCCCAAGAGAGACCAGCCTGCAGCAAAAGTCACCCAGTAAGAGGCGGAGCTGGGACTCAAACACAATCCTGCAGCATGTAGCCCAAGGTCCTGGAAACCAGGCAGAGGGTCCCTTGGAGCCACCACCAGTAGAAGAGCCCATACCACTGTGTATGCAGTGCACAGCCTCTGCAACTATAGGCAGCCACCGTGGCTCTGCTGATACAGACTTGAGCTGGGGGTCAAAATGAGAAACACAGATCATGTGCTTCTAGGGGGGGTTCCCTGCACCAGGGTGACATGCTACCCTGTATCCAGTGTCCTCTTCCTTCTGTTCCTCAAAACCAGCTTGTAGTGGTTTTTGGCTTGCCATTATGGTTCTGGTTCTAACCAGACCTAGTGACCTGAAACCAGCCTGCTCACTGGTAGTCCCTGCCCCTGACCTCCTATTTCCCTAATTCTTAGTTCTGACAGAGTGCTGGCTCAGCTCTTCTTCTGATTCTGAGTCTGAAGCCACTGGCCAGTCTATGGATGGTGGCATTTGGGTATTCATCCCGACCCAGGGAACTATGGCCAAGACTTGGGGGTGGGGGCTGTACCTGGGCTCTGTGATAGGGCAGGTCTCACACCGTCCCAGTTTAGACAAGCCCAAATTGTCACCTGTCAGGGAGTGGGAAGTAGATCTTTATACTTCTGGGAGTTTGGAGTCAGGCTCCTTCCCAGTCTGAGGTCTGAAATTGTAAGGCCCAAACTATACCCCTCAGACACAAACAAAGAGGACAACTCACCATCTGGATGGTTGGTCCATCTGCTGAACTCTTCCCAGTCAAGCCTTCTACAAAACGGTTTGCCAGCGGGCTGCAGACGAGAGCTCAGCAGGCCCCGGCTAATCACCAGTGTGGGTCAGTGCCTCACTCGGTTTTCCAGAAGACACTTCAATCCCCTGGTGTATGTCACTGTGGGGAGTGGGTATGACAGACGGACAAACAGACCATCTCACCTTGACAGAGAAGAAAGGTCCTTCAAGGAGCAAAAGCCTCAGACGTGAGGTCAGAAGGCCTGTTGTGTTGTGGCATCGGCGAGCCAAGAGACCCCTCTGGGCTGTGTTTCCTCATCTGTAGAACGAAGACAGTGATTCTGCCTAGGCTGTTTCTCCGCTATTTACGAGATTGAGTGGGTCGGTACTTGGGAAAACTGGGCATGAGCGGACGCCCAGGACAGGTGTGTGCGTGGGAGGGAGGGTGTGTGGGGGGCGGGTAGCACAGTCCTGGGGGTGACTTGCATCAAAGCAAGCCCAGTGCCATGCATCCTTCCACTCCCCATTTTCCTGTGTCACTCCAGCCTTCTTTCCGGCGTGGCACTCTCTGTCCTGAGTGCAAACAGGGTTCTTCTTCAGGAGGGAGGCCGAGGTGCTCATCTCTGCATTAACCTCCGTTCCCGAGGTCACGTCCTGTGGTCAGTCATTGTCATCTCGCTCTTCATTATTTTCTAAGGTTTGTTTCTCTTCCGAAACCCACCCAGAGGGAGGGGAGCCCCGCCTAGCTTTCACCCCTCTTATGTACAGTAGCTTGTTTTATGACTTTGTTTTAAAAACTATTGGGGTAGCATACAATAACACGGATGTCTTTGCCTCACAAGAGAACCGTGAATTTCCACTTCTCTCTTCTGGGTGACAGCTCCATTACCTCCCATAGATAGTCTCTTCTTTGGCCCTGGAAAAAGCGGGGCGGGGGTGGGGGGCGGGAATGGTGTTTTGCAATTGTCCCTTACCATAGGGCGACCGGATCAATAGGACTGGCGCCCACTGTCCCTCACGGGGCCTCCCCGGGTCCTGGGACCTGCCCTGCGAGCAGCCTCCCTGGGGGTGGAGGGAGACAAAGTCCGAATCCCCAGAGGACCGCTAAAGCCATCGCAGGAGAAATATCTGTTTTCTCGCGTGCGTCCCGCAGGCATATCGGTGAGTGGTGGCAACCCAGTGGCGGGGAAACTTTGTTGCCTGCCTTACTAAATCTTCACAGGCCTGACCTCAGCTTGACAACTCCTTAACACGTGCAGAGAACAGTCACTGCTCTGTGCAGAGCCGAGAGCTCCATCAGCCTTTCCCGCAGGTGTCGGAGGCCAGGCTGGAAGAGGGGTGGGGAGCGGGAGGCAGATTTAAGCACACATCACCGCCGGTGCGGCGGCAGAGTCGGCCTGTCTCCTGCTCGCAGGCAGAGCTCCTCTGCTCGGTAGCATGTCACGCTGTCATGCTGGCTCTTGCCTGTGTGTAAAGTGGTAAGGTGTGAGTTTAATTAGCATAGAACAAAATTTCTTACTCTCTAATAATAACACCTTGAATTTTTATGTTAACTGCTCTCCAAGGAGCTCAAAGCATTAAAAAAAAAAAAATGCACTTCTTCATTTTGTCTCATGGTGTTCCGGAGATAAAGATCATATCCCCATTCCACAGAAAGGGAAACCAAGGCGGAGGGTGGGGAGCTCTTCCTGGCTCCTATCTTAGCGGTTTTCCTTCGGTTCTGCGTGGAATGGATAAGCTTGAGTTGCTTGAAGAGGAGGGCGTGGGAGATCTAAGACTGGGTAAAAGTGCCTTCAGACAATGGGTAGGTGACACTGGTGAATGGAGAGGGCAGGTCTATGCCACGGGGAGTAGCAGGGCCTCGTGGGGCAGACTGGAGGGGGCAGCCACCCAGAATGGGCCCCTGCTCCATCTCCAGAGAGTTGTTGGCTTGCAAGAATGCAAACCCCGCCGTGCCATAAAAAAAAAGAAAAAAAAAAAGAGAGATGAAAAATCCCCACCTTTCTATGTGTCCTAATATATGTTCTTGTTGGACACAGCGCCCTGGCCCACAGTTTGCAACTTCTAGACTGACCCAGAGTTTGAACAAGATTAGCTTTCCAGTTTGCACACAGCAGGCTGGGGGGGGGGGTCAGGAAACATACTGATCTATGGAAACAGGTGGAGGCTATGCCCTAATTGTATGACGTGACAGGTCCCTGAATCATGGGCATGGTGATGACATGGAGAGAAAGAGGGGGAGCCCAAAGAAGTGGAGGGAAAAAACCTAATGTGTGCAGTCCATTGAATGAGAGGAGAACCCAAGATGGCTGTAGCTGGAGATTCCAGAGTCAAGAGCACAATCATGCCTCTGATGAGACAGAATGGCTGCGAGCTGAGAGCAGAGGATTCGTTTGTGAACCTGGGACCTGGGAAAGAGGAGGAAGAGGGTTTTAGCATCATGTACAGAGGCAGAGACTGGACAGGCAGGTGGGGTTGTCCTATGGTCTGCCTGTTCTCAAGATTCTGCATTTCATGAGACCGTAAACATTATAACAACTGGGAGACCCCAAGTTGGTCTCCAGTTTGAGGTTGTCAGGTTTTTCTTTGGCCAGATGATAGCAGGAAAATAAATAGCCACCATCTCTATTTTGTTGAAGAAAAAAAATCTTCCCAAATGAAGACATATAATAGCCAGCCCTTTAAAGTGAATAATTCTATCAACTAAAAATTTCATCAAAAAGTTACTCCTTAGCCTTTATTTTTATTTCATTTTTTCCCCATGAATGGACATCAGTTTGAGGATTGCTGTTTAAGGACCACTGCTAACACCCTCCAAAACCAGCCAAGAGGAGAAAACCCAGGTGGGTTGTAAGTAGCCACAAGAGGGGAGATGGTGCATTTGTGAGCATGGAGGGACCTGCTCTGCTAAGACAGAGAGCAGAATGAAAAGCAGAGGCTGAGTTCTAAGACCTGGAGGAAGGACTCAGTCAAAGGCTTGAGAAAGAAAGAAAGCAGGAGACAAAAGGAGCAGCAGGGGCAGGGTGGAAAGGGCACAAGCGCTAGAGAGAGGATGCACGGGAAGGCTAGAACAGCCCATTTGCTGGATGGACGTCTTGGATGAGAGCCCCATCCTTTTCCTTTTTTTGAGGCAGAAACCCAACTTCCTTTGTCCCTACTGAGAATAAAGGCTGACATACCAGGTACAGTGACCATCGTGATCATTGTCTTTCTCTGGAGACAGAGAACCAGCAGATGAGCTAAGCCAGATGGCCATGGGGGTAACACTGGCCCCCCAGCAGCTCCAGGGCAATCTCAACGAAGACCTACACAATCCATAACCCGAGAAGGCTGCTGAGCAGATACTGTCTGGGCAATTGTCTCTCTCTGCATTGGACCCTTGTGCTGACGTTGATGAAGTTTCTCCAGACACATGGGCAAGAATCTTTCACTGGGATGAGGATTAACCAAGGCTATTAGTGCTTGTGGAGAGGGGAGCTACCCATTCTCTCACCAGAAGTGTGGGCTTCCTGGGGATTATGAGTTAATGTATCTGGAACAGCGTTAGCTTCTCCAGGTTTTGTGGTCTATCTGGAAGTCATATTCCAAGTCTCCCATGAGCCACCTGGCTGCGGTTCCACTTGGATCAGGGCTTGCCATTAAATGCAATGAGGAGCTCAGGCCATTTATCACAGTGAATCCAGTGCCTAAATCTGGGAGGAAATGGTCAGTGCTCCAAATTGGAGCTGGGTCTCTCTGCCAGAAACTGAGTACAGCTAACACCGCTGGGTTTCTGGGCTGAGTTGTTATCTGTTCGTAAAAATGAATGCCATTCATTGAGCTTCTCTTTTGGATCCTAGCCATGAGGTGATGAATTTTGTGGGTTTGTGTATTCATTCGCTCACTCATTAAATGTTTACAGAACTCTTACTATGTACCAGACCCTGTTCTAGGTACTGTAATCAGAAAACATTCTTGTCTCATACTTTAAGGGAGAGGATCACATAACATAAACAAACAGAAACATAACATAAACAAACATAAACAAAAGACTAAGTAATTTTAGAAAGTAAGAAATGCTCAGGAGAAAGTAAAAAGAAGTTCATATAATAGAGAGTGACTGGGTTTCATTTGACAGAGGTCAGAAAAGGTCTCTCCAAGGAGATGGCATCTGATTGGATCTGAATCCACTCGGGGGGTGAGAATCTGGGAGATTATTCCAGGCAGAGATAATAGCAAGTGTCAAGTCTTTCAGGGAGGGATGAGCTTGGCATGTCAAAGATCATCATGGCTGGAAGGAAGTGAGCAAAGCGGGACCAGTGGAAGATGAGTTTGGAAGGAATCGGAAACCAGATAATGTAGAATCTTACTGATCATGGTAAGGGTTTGGGATAGCGTCATTATTGTGAAGGAAACCATTGGAAAGCTTTAAGCTAGGTGGTGTATTAGTCAGGATGGGACACATTGTGCTGTAGTAACGAACAACTCTAAACTTCTACAAACTTGAAATAATTTCTCCTTTGGGCTACATGTTCATCTGAAGTCATCAGAGGGGAATCTGCCCCTTACCATGCTCATTAGCAGTCCTGGATTAACAGACAGCCGACCATCTGGAACTCTGCTAGTCTGGTGTCATGAAGGACAGAGAACACATCACCCACACTGTCTTTTAAAGCTATCTGCCCTGGGAGGGACAACCTGGGGAACTTCCATCATATTTCAGTGACAAAGGAAGTCACACATTCTTGTCCTTTCTCAGAAACATTTGCTACTAGCACTAATGATTATCACCTAGGGCACCTGCTGGTAGAGGGAGGGCCCAGGAACCCAGCAACAGTCCCTAGTGTCCCCATAATCATGGACTCCATGTTCTGATGGTCACCCAGTTGGAATCACTTTCCCCCAAACAAGAGAAATCTAGCTTTTGTGTTTGATTGATAATGTGGTAGTAGAGATTGCTAATGTGGTAGTAGAGATTGGAAAAGATTAACTTTTCCAAAAAAGTTGGGATAGAGCTTCGAGAGATGCAGTTATTGGGGATCTCACTCAATGCAAGGTTTGAACTTGGATATGATCCTTTCCTTGCTGATAAGCACCAGCATGCTGCCCATTCCCACAGCAGCCTGGAGAAGGTGTTTGCCTGTACTGGGTCAACCTGACAATGGTCAACACCAGACATCCCTGCTTCCATGCAGAGTTCAGGGATGGCCCATATGTTCCCAGAGAGATCCACAGTCTCCCTCGTGTCATGGATTTAATGCTCTTGTAGTTTTCACTCCCTTGGGTGCAGAAGGCTGCAGCCACTGTGATGTTTACTGTGTGGACGTCCTTTCTACTGGGGATGTCTGTGTCCCCAAGGTCTCTTTCTGCAGCCCAGGGTGAGTGGATTTTGCATAGGTTTTACCCCTCTATCTCTGGGGTCATCTGTAGACCTCTGGGTGCCATGGGAGCATCAAGAAATCTCTCCTCCAGGGGCGCCTGGGTGGCTCAGTGGGTTAAGCCGCTGCCTTCAGCTCGGGTCATGATCTCGGGGTCCTGGGATCGAGTCCCACATCGGGCTCTCTGCTCAGCGGAGAGCCTGCTTCCCTTCCTCTCTCTCTGCCTGCCTCTCTTGTGATTTCTCTCTGTCAAATAAATAAATCTTAAAAAAAAAAAAAAAACACAAACAAACAAAAAAAAGAAATCTCTCCTCCAATTTGGCTGCTCATTGATTGGACTCCAGAGGGAGTGGCCTTCCACCGGACAGGGCAGGAGCACTCCTCAGTGACCATCAGACCAAAGTCTTTCTCCCCTGGACAGAACTTCCCCACCCAACTCAAGTTCTGCTGAGAGGTAAAGGGCAGAAGGGCATGGCTTCCCTGATTCCTGTGTCCTTACATCTTTCTAGAAACCCTCAAACCAACCCACTTCCAAGCCTCATCCATGGCCTCCCTTCTGGTCTACTCTGAGTCACTTGCACCTGACCTATATTCATGTGGGCATTTTCTTCTGGTCTGCCCAGTGATGCTCACCCATTGTTTTTTGGCCATACTTCTTGTTTGCTGAACCAAAAACAAGCCTGCCTCTTCTTTCTCTTGCTTTCTTGTGGCCTGACAACAATGGTGAGCATTCAATATGAACTCAATAAAGGCTAATTGATTTGCACTGTTTTGTGAAATTGCAAAAAGGTCACAGGGTTGGGTCTACCTGTGCAGCATTGGGTGTGGAGGAACATCATCCTCCATGAGTCTTGGACCAGAAAGATGGTCTTAACTCAACCCTAGTATGGGAGATAATCACTGGGTTCTCCTCCCAGTTTCATACTGACTTGCCATGTGATGCTAAGCTACTCTTTTCCCCCTCCTCAAGCCTCAAGATCCCTTCTGAACAACAAGGCAGGGCTTTCATATCTGAAGTCTGTGTTTGTCAGATGTGGGTCATTCAAGTTAAATAGTCTTAACCTTGACACTTGATTCCTCTCCTCCCTAAGTCAGGCATGCTAAGTGTGTTGGGGGTACAAGGGAACAGATAAGGGAGAATTACCACTGGTTTTCCACTTTCATTCCCTGCCACTTCTTCCTGTCAATCCCAACATGTCTCCTGATCATCCCATTGCTTTAGTCTCATTACGCTCAGGAGACATGTGAGATTTTAACACTTAAAAGAGTGATAGATGTTGCAGCCAGACTTTAAGAATAGATTGCACAACAGGGATACTAATTGTCTTCTTAGAGATTTTGGAGACAGTCCTTAAACCATGCTGAGATGGGCTGTCCAGATGTCCCTTCAGGAGTAGAGGACATATTCACGCAGCTGCTGGGAAAGCCCCAGCACACAGCCTCAACTGCCAGCCAAGTGTCATGCCTTTCCCAGGTGAGGGCATCCAAGCTTGACTGGCTGGCGGGGGGCAGGGTGTCTGGGGACCCAGCACCCTTGCCCCCCAGCTGGATGCCTGGAGGGTCCTCCTGTCTTCAGAACCTTTGGTGAGGTTAGTGGAGGCCTTCCTCCAAGGCAGCAGTACAGCCTGGCTCCCTCCTCTGCTCGGTCCTGCTTCCTTGCCATACACGGGCCCACAACAGCACTCACTGGCCAGGTTCTCCCCAAGAGTCAGCTTCCCAGGGGCCCCAACCCATGCACTCTGCAATGATCTGTAAGGAGGAGAGAGATGGGGAAGGAAAGAGAAGCCAGAGCCCACAGCCTTGTCCTGTCTCCCTACCCTCACTTCTGGCATCCTGAGCCCCAACTCAGACCAGCCCTGCTGGCATGAGTACCTCTCCTCGGCTGTGTTCACATAAACAACTCCCACACTCCTGAGGCAAACAAGAAGTGGACGAAATAGCCTTTACTTTTATCAGGCACACGGCATTTTGAGCAAAGGTTTACGCTCATCTTATTCACCTTGTTCACATCTGATCTTTTCGCAACTTTTCATCTAATACAGAACACGAGGTCTGACCTACCAAGGAGACACGATGCGGAGAGGGCGAAGAGCTGACCTCACCGTGTCCAGCAGCCTCTAGGTCCTGAGGACTAGACAGGACAAAGCTGGCGTGTTTGCTCCTTGCTGAGCCTTGTCCCTTACCTTCTCTGTCTTTCACCCTGTGGTCCCTGAGACTCTTAAAGAGTATCTTCGGTTTCTTTTTGCTTCTCTGGTCCCAAGGACACTGAGAGACCTTGTGCGCTTGTCACGAATATTTCCTGGAGCCAGGAAATGTGCTGGACACAAGAAGGTCAGAGGAGGACAGAACGTGTCCTCCTCATGAAGCACACACGGCCCCAGGCAGAGGAGATGAGCCCGCTGGAGAAGGAAGAAACTGAGAAGTGTCTGGAGATCCGGGGGACCACAAAGGCTTCCTGGAGGAGGTGGCATTCGAGCCCAGCCTGGACGGGAGGAGTTTACTTTCTGGGAGTTCACCCTTTTCCTAAGCTGCCAAAAACCTCCTCAGCTCTTCCAAGTGCTGAAAACCAAGGCCCCCTGGTTGGGGCCCCTCCAGGCAAGGCCACAGTCCTTCCTGTGTTTGTGCCTTGACTATTCACCTGACACCTGTCCAGGCTTCCTTTTGTCCACAATCCAGAAAACTAGTGAGCAGGTGAGCATTGGGGGCCACAGAGGAGAATGGATGTGTGGCTTCTGCTGAGATGAGGTGGAGATTTCCAGAAGAGAGGTCTCTGTTCCGCTGGTGGACAGCCCGGAAGGCCCGGTCTTAGGACTCTGCCACCAGGCATGCTTCCCCAGTGACCGAAGGGCTCGGGCCTCCCGAGGCCCCCAGTCCTGAGAAGCCCTGAGCTGGGCCTTCACCTAGGCTCAGAGAACTCGGCCACATGAGTGTCTGACAGTTCATAGGCTGCAGGCAAACCTGGGGCCTCAGTGTCTCAACTGGGAAACATGAGACTTATTCTAGAAAAGCTTCCTCAAAAGTTTTTGTTTTTCCTTTCCTTTATGTTCTGTTTTAATAAACAATGCACAACAGATGCTGAGGGTGTCTACCCTGTGTCTGGCAAGGTACTTTAATCATAGTCCCTGACCCAGTGGGGCTTGTGTTCATTCACTCTCTCTTTCATTCAACACACTCCACACCCTGGTCTAGGCGTCGGGGACACAGTGATGAAAAAAATGTGCACGTCTCCACCCTTCCGTTCTGGTGGGGAAGACAGAAAACTCAGTAAACAAATAACTGAAGTCCCTTGCCCACCGCAGGGGCTAACAAGGACCCTATCTTTGTGCCCCCGACCCCAATGAGACCAGATGCTTTCGTTGGACTTCGCTTGCTATAAAATTTAATAAGAAAGCAATTGTTTGTTTTTTATTTTTATAAGGGATAGCTAAACCTGAAGACAACTTTTCAGAGAATGCTGCCCTTCCCCACAGTCACTGATCTGCCCCAAACTCCATTCCACACTCATGAGGGTCAATGTGCCAAGGAAAAACGGGCTGCTCTCTCCAAGGGGAAACCAAGGCAGCAGGCAGGGAATTGCCCACTCCTGGCTTCCAGCTGGCCTTGCTGCTGATGCCCCTTCCTGAGCAGCTTGGGAGGGGTGATGCTGGTGTTTCTTCCACTCTGGTGCCCTGCCTGCCCCTGGGGAGCATGGGGAAGGGCAGGCCATGGTGGGGTGAATCTGCAAGGATTTGGTGAATTCTGCAAAGTGGGTGGCCTGGGTCAGGTCGGCCCAGCTAATGAGCATTTTTGTCTTGTTTGGTTTTTGTGTGCTTTTGTTGATTTTTGCCTGAACAGCACAGACTGATTTTTGATGTTGCCCAACGGCTGACTTTCTTTCTCCTGCCAGCCTCAGTTCACTTCGCTCTGCTCTGGAAATCATTTCTTGGCTTTTGCCTCCATGGACTTCAAGTTGTCAGCAACAGCTGAATTGCAAAGGATCCTAACTGAGAAGCCTTCTTCAGAACACCAGGGCGGGGGTGTGTGTGTGTAAGGGGTGTAGCCCTGGGGCTCAGCCCTGCTGGGTCTACACAGGGCCAGACATCTGCTTAGAGATGGAAAACCACCAGCTGGTTAGCGTCATGCAGAGAGAAATAACCCTAGGTACTTACAAGCTTTTACTTGGGAGTACAGAGAGCCTTCCATTTACCCAGCTGTCTTACAAAATCTGATAAAAACTGAAAGATGTTTGGGTAGTAAATTTAATCCCGAACTCTGGAGCTCCATGTATTGACTGACTTTCAGGAAGTAGAAAGGTCCACCCAGGTGTGTCACCATGGACATTGAATGCTAAGGCATTTGACTGACCGTGCCCAAAGAAATTGCCAGGGCAGGGTTCTGTGCTGGGTGCCAGGCTATAGCACTGAGCGTATCGGTTCTGCCTGGACACAGTGTATTGTCTACCTGGCATTAGCACCTGGTGTGTCAACAGACATGCCAAAAAGGCCATGTGATATGAGCTGCAACATCAGGCTGCTATGCTTCCAGGCCCCATTCTCTGGGGCGTGAGGCTGGGAATTAGGAGACAGATTTAGGGAGCACTTCACCGACACTGTAGACAAAGCTGTCCTAGGCAGAGGAGACAGCATGAGCAAAGGCCTGGAGATAAGATACATTTTAGTATTTTTAGAGAATGGAATGAGTTCAGTATTTCTGGATTATAACATGGTGGTGTGGCTGGTGATTGATGTCACCCTCGGGGGCAAGTGAGCCCCATCATGGAGGTTCTTGAAAACATGTTAAGGATGGTGGGACTCCACAGCAGTTACTAGGCATGAGAGCTGCAAGGTCAAATTTGCATCAGGAAAGGTGATTCTGGCTGCAGTGTAGAAGGCATATTAGATCGGAAGCTACCAATATGGACGCTTTATATTGAACAAGTGAGAGAACATGGTGGTAAAGACTAGGGTCAGTGGAAATGGCCGGAATGGATAGATGTGGGAATCCACACAATCTGATGATCGGTCAGACAATGGCTGTACTAGAGAGCAAGGAATTCAGGATGGTCTCTGTTTATTGATCTCTAGAGAAAGAACCTAAGGCAGCTGAAGATGGGGAGAGAGATGGCAGGTTAACCTTGCAGATAGTCAAAAGATATCCAAGATAAATGACCAGATGATTCAGATTTGAGCTCAGATTTAAAGCCAAAACAGAAGTCAACTTGTTAACAGGGTAGGTAAAGTGAAAAAAGAAAAAGAAAAAAGAAATCCCAAGGAAAATATCCATATTTAATGTAAAAATCATGAGAAATAAGACTATGAAGGAACCCAAAAAGGAATGGCCAGAGAGGTAGCAAAAACCCAAGAGGATATGATTATCTTGAAAGTCAAACTAAGAACTAACTATAACTTCATGCTGGAGGGAAAAAAATCAAGTGAGTTATGAACTGAAAAGCATCCTTTTTCTGGAAGTATTCGGACAATTTTGGTGAGAGGGTTTCCTTTAGAGGGAGAGAGCAGAAGCCGAACTGCAATGAGTTAAAGAGTGAATGGAAGGGGAAGTGGGGACAGCAAGTGTAAACTCCTCTTCTAGAAACTTGACTGGTTATGACAGCAAAACTGTGCTTGGGGATATAGGGGAACTTTCTCTTATTAAGTTGGGGGAGATCTAAACATGTTTAAGCATTGAAAGGAAGAGATAGAAAGGAGTGAAGCCATGAAAAGATGCTTGGGGAGTGGAAGTGCAAGAAATGAAAGTGGAACAGAGATAAAGTGGGGAGATCAGTCTTCCATACAAGAAGGAAGGTTTTCCCACTGTGATGGGAGAAAAAGGTGGAGAGGAAGAGATTGGAAAACCATAAAGAAATGTTAAAATATTCAATTAGGATAATTTCCTGCTCTGGAGAGAAAGCTGAGTGAGAAAACTCAGAGGAATGGTACATAATGTGGAAGGCTCAGCTGAACCTAGATACCTTGTGTCTTAGGGCCTCCAACTTTCAGAAGAGCGTGATTTTTCTCCAGCATTGCCCAGAGTGGAAGTAAAGGGTGGGGGTGGGGGGGATAGATTAACTCAAGAATGGGATTCTGTGAGGTAGGTCATGGACAATGAAAAGAGATGTGATATGGAGGACAATCACATGAGAATGTTTGAAAAAACATGAAGAGCAGATGAAAAAAAAACAAAGCAGAAGGAATTGCTAAGAAGGAAGGCAGTATTGGCATCCATGGCCCAGAAATCCCAGTAAAATAGAGTAAAAAATGTGTAAATGAGGAAATTTGCAAAAGAGCTAAGACAAGACTCTGGGCCTGAGAAGTTGATACCTCCAGGATTTAAGATTTGGGAGAGTCAGACTTTAAGGACAAGGATATAGTCCACTTGAACATGGCTATTCACCTGAATGGCTGAAGTGTATGACATTCAAGCCACTGGAAACTAGCAGATGGATCAGTCAACTGTGAGGTGTCAGTGATGTGTGATAGGCCAACCATGTTAAGACTGAGGTCATTCCCAATGACGACAATGGGTAGGGGTTCAGGGAAGACACTAAATCAGTTATCCTGGTGCTGGTGAATGAGAAAAATGCCCAGGGATTACAAGAGGTAGACAGGAACACAGTCAGATGGTGCTTATCTTCAGGGATGACTCCTGATCCTACTGTACACTGGGTGAAGAAGAATGAACAATTGCCACCATAGAGGACTACAGAGGAAGCTTGTCCCCAGAATGTGTCATTGAGACCACAGTTTCAGTTATAGAACAAAGATATTGAAATGATAAGGGAGATTTAAGGGGGTTGGTTTATCAAAAACAGGGCTTCCATATAAATCTGGACGGGAAAAGGACACCAGTGATGCAGTCAGGGAAAAGTAGGCATAGTACACGGGAATGGGGAAATCTGGCGTCTAGAGGACTGGAGGTCAGGGATAGCAAGGATGGAGGCAGGTATAGTCAGCATGCGCCCTAGAGGTGCCTATGAGCCGGGAAAAGAGTGGTTGCCCCTGAGAGCCAGTTAGCAAACAGTGGGACTCATCAGTTCAATGCATTCTCACTAAATGTTGGAAACATTGCATTGCACCCAGAGGCACTCAGCCTATGGAGCCCAGTGCCCACGAGTCCTACTCCTGTGGCAGCTTCCTGAGACCAGCCAGGTGCTAGGTTGTGCCATGGTGGGCCTGGGTTGTCATGGAATGGTGGAGCTCCCCACATTTGAGGAGTTGCTTCCCCACATAGGCTGCTTCCGTGAAGCTTGTACTTCACTACTGTCAATCCAAGTCTCTATCAGGAAACTCGCTCCACGTCATATGATGGGTAAATGATTTTTTTCTTAAATTAGGATTTGACAGAGTAATTGTAAAATTGGTATTTTGCTTAAAAACCCTTTCTTCAAGCTTATAAGATGACATTAGAGAGAAATTTTCTCAGCAGAGATTTTTATAAGATGTAGCATATTGAACTGTATTTAAACATATTGAATGTGTATAAATTATCACGAGTAAAAAGGGAAAAAAGGACAGTTGTTTTATTTCCAAAAGATTTAAATGACTTCAGTGACTTTCACAGCAAGACCTCAATTTAAATGGCTAATGTTTGGATGGCAGGTTTGTGCCTCTTAGGATGGGGCATCTCAGCTCTCAGAAAAGGACATAATAGCAGTGGGACATATATGCCAAACTCCAGGTATTGAGGTTAAACAAAACAAAACAAAAAAAAAAACACAGTAAAATTTTACTTTAAAAAATTACCACAGTGCTTTTTTGTTTTAAGTACCCATGTTCTAACTACACATGTTCTAATTCTAATCCTGAACCCTAATTTATTGAATTTCTGGTCCCTAGAGTTCATGCATGATAGGCCCAGCAAAGTCTTTGATAAACTGAACTAAATCCAATTTTCAAGTGACCAAAGTAGAATTCAACATCAGAAAGTCATTAGACTAATTCTTAAGAAAGAGGTGAATAAGATCAATATGGTGGCCAGAATAACTCATTTGCTGATGTGATGACTAAGGGAGTAAGATTCTTTCACTCTTCTTCCATGACCTACCTGAGGTGGCATTGTGGAGTAGCAGCAGCTACTATTAGACCCAGTCTAATGATTTTACTTTTCTAAGGCTGTGATTTTCCTACCTCTTGAGATAGATCCATCCTCTACTCCCTCCCACAGTTCACATGCTGGGCTCAGGTGAAAAGTACACTGGATGGATAGATGGGTGGATGGATGGATGGATGGATGGAAATGTGGATACAAATGGACAAGTGGAGGGATGGATGGATACATGGATGGACAAATGGATGGATGGATGGTAGATGGATGGACGGATGTTAGATGGATGGATAAAAGAAAGAATGGAAGGGTGAGTGGGTGGAAGGAAGGAAGAGAGAGAGAGAGAGAAGATGAGAGAAGAAATGAAGGGAGAAGTTTACCCTGAAATCTTTTCACCTTCAGTTCAATGTCAGTCTATAATACCCATGAGTACCTGATGACAGAGCCCTAAGAGACTGTGCTCCCAGTGAAATTCCCACTGACTCTCTACTGGACTCAAGTTGTAAAGACAAGGATTTGTCAGTCCAGAAAGGTCCAGGCTGAGAAGAAGCTCCTGCTCCCTCTGCATCGCAGTGTAGGTGCAGAGAACCCAGGTTTGTCTGCCAAATCTCAGCGTCTGGGACAGAATCCCACACTGTGAAGCCCCCTCATTGCTATCGCCCTTCTCATACTCCCTTCCTCTCAGACACCATAAATACTGGGCTTAAGAACCACCTAAGGTGCTAAGGGAGGAATAAAGTCCCAGAATCCATAACTGGGCTGCCACTTCGAGGGCAACAAAGGTTCACACCCCTTTTCAGATGGCTTTTACACAGAAGACAACGAGTCAAGGTAGAAAGGTTGAGGATGATAAAGTTCCAGAATCCATTTCTCTTCCTCCTGCTCTGCCTCCTCCCCTCATCTTCCTTCCATTTGCCTCTTTCCCCAAATCCCTCACTCAGAAAGGAAGGCCCCCTGGTCTGACCCTGTCAGACTCTTTGATCTCCCCACCCCCACCATGCCTTCCAAACACCTCCTCCACCTCCTTCTCCGTCAGCCAGAACTTCTGCAAATGACACTTGGAACTCCACCTTCCCTGGCACATTGGATGAGGAAATGACTAGAAACCTGACAGTCTATCACTACCAGGGAGTGACGATTTAAAAAAAAAAAAATTCCAGTTATGAGTGTAAGTTTAAAAATGTAACTAAAAGCCTTCATCAAAGTTTAAAGAGCTTCTTGTGCTTTTAGCATTTGCTTATTCTGATTTATTGACAATGACACACCTAGGAACCGTCATCTCTGCTGAGGCAGTGAAGTAATGGACTTTAGGGGGAGAGAGAGAAAGAGAGAGAGGGGGGAAAAAGAGGAAAAAAAAAAAAAAGAGAAGGTGCAGCTCACAGAAGAGAGACCGCTGATTACAGCCCACTAATTTGTTATGCACTCCGGCAAATCAGCGGTGATTCATATGACAAATAAGGAGAAAAAATTAACAGCTGTCATGTTGTGATGTGTTAATTTCCTGACAGTCTCTGCACTGAAGCCAATTACTGATTTAAGGGCAGGGAGAGAGAGCCCTGTTCAAGCTTCTAATTAGGCTTCTTCAAGACTAAAAGGATAAAAGCAAAAATAAGAGCAAGAGAATGAGGCAGGTAGCTGGGCTCCACGAAGCTCACATGCTTTTAAAGCCCCAGTTAAATAGCTTTAAGCTTAAGTGTGTTTAAGATAAGAATTTAGAAACATTTATTCACTTTTATCCCTGACCTGGTGGTTTAGGCTTTTGTGGAGTAATTGGGAGCCGAGCGAGGCCCAGGGCTCTTGTTGCCCTCTTTCTGCACGAGTCCAGCCTCTCAGACGTAATCTACTAATAATACCTTTGTTTAGTCGTGTCAACAGCCATACATCACCATGGCAGACAAAGGGCGGTGGGCGCCTACCCGCTTTCTGCTCAGGGATCGAGCTGAATGCATGTGGTCTGTGGCTATGCCTCCATGGTGCTATGTGACCCTATTGGCACTGGCCCCAAAAGAGAGGGTCTGGGGTGGCGGTCACTGGGGTCTTCATGCTTAGATGTCAAGGTGACCTCCACCCAGACTTAAGGGACTTTGACTTTGGCTCCTTCCAACATTCTGTCTTGCTTGTCCCCAGTAACTTTATTTATCATTCCCCATTGATCCAATTATCCAGTATATGAGCAGATCTACTCTAAGGACCTCTACTCTAAGGGTCTCTCACAGGAAGAGTTGGGGGATACTGGCTAATGGGAGACTCATTCTTGGCCATTCTGAGCACACCAGGGCTGCAGCCAAGCTATCCACGGCTAAAGTTCCTCTGTATCAATCATTATGGTCCATCAGAAAAATGAGACTTTGAGAGATTATGTGCCTCTGAGCATGACCAGCTACAGGGGTGGCATTTTTTTTCATATTGTTTTCCAAGAAAATAAAGTCCTTTCCCATCTGTGTCATAAAGTCTTTCATAGGGTTTATTTAAAGGTTCTTTGTAAAATTTATGTTTTAGTCCTCAGAAACCAACAGCCTCATGGACTGATGTCATGGTCATTTTGGGGTCCTTCCCTTGTGGAATCCCTGGAAAGCCTTCCTCCTTAGATAGGCAGAAGCCATTTCTCACAATGTTCATGGTTTATTTCCTTGTAGGTGGGGGAAATCCAGGGATTCTTTGATTGCCTGTGATAGAAAGAAAAAATAAGGGAATGATGGAGGAAAGGAAGAAGGGAAGGGAGGGAGGGAGGGAGGAAGGAAGGAAGGAAGGAAGGGGGGAAGGAAGAAGGAAGGAAGCAGAGAGAGAAGCTCAACCTAAGTGACCAAAGTGAATGGAAAACTTCTTGACTCACAAACTGAAGACTCAGAAAAGCTCTTGCCTGGGGGCGGCTGGACACAGAGCCTCAGATAGTGAACAGAGGGGTTGGATTCACGGCGTCAGCCTCTTGGCCTAACTTTCTTTGTGTGTCACATTTTCAGAGAGACTTTCCTTCTGACGATCAGCGAGCAGAGGCACATCCTCCTGTAGGTCCAAGTTTGATTTCAAAGGGGGAACCAAGTCTATCTTCATCACTTGCCCCAAAAGTCTTGGTTGACAGGATGAATTTGTTGGGGCAAGGCTGTGCCAACTGGCTCAGGCACGGTTCCTATGCCCAGCATGGAGCTGAGAGAAGAGTGCACTCAGACGCTTCTCAGAGAGAAGCGTGGGTTTCCGAAAGAAATCAGGAAGGATCCCCCAAGAAGGAGTGAATGCGGGAGAGGCAAGCCCCAAACATGGCCCGCTGCAGACAAGTGGGCACAAAAAACAAGCTTTTGCGGAGAGCTTCTGGGTCAACCTTGATGTTTCTGAATTGCCTCGAGTTTTCCAATATTTAGAAATACTTGAAGTGACATGAACTAACGTTTGAGAGAGAGGCAGGGAGGGGAGGCAGGAAGAACATATGTGGGGGCAGAAGCCCATGAACACTCACATTTTCAGGGCCTACTTTTGTAGCACTAACCCTGGGATTCAGATCCAGAGGGGGCTTGTTTATTGCAGGGCTGTCTTTCAGCAGAGAATTGTCACGTGTCTGCGAGTAAAACAAACCCCTAAGTGCCATGGCACCTGGTGATCCAGCCCTGCTCAGAGACCTGCGCAGCCCCATCTGGGGTCATGCCAGCTCTGTGCCCGGGAGAATTGCAGCCTCCTGCTGCCTGAGCAGCTAGGTCCAGGGTAAGCGCATCATTACTACAATTAAAGAATCATTCATGCGTTGCCTGGTAAGGGGAAAACAGGTCCCCAGGGCCCCAGCCTCCTCCCAATGGCTTCCTCCTTTCAGGCAGGTGCCCTGATTAAAAGGCTTCAATGGTTTATTTCATTAGGAGTCACTGTAGGAATTGCCTGAGAAACAGGAATCCTTCGACATTGATTTTGTTGGTGACTGCAACCCTAAACTTGAAGCGATGGCTAAAAGGTAATTCACTCTCTAAGCTTTGCTCAATCCTGACCCATTATCATTTGAGTTGAAATATGTCAGCACGGTGAGATATTGAGTGTATTATCTTTTTTAGGAGGGTTCTCCGAGTGAATCACACACATGCATTTACCTTTCTAAGTGCCGTCCAACAGACTTATGATTTATTGATTTACGTAGCGCCCTTCATCTACATCAAGATGTTCTTCAAGGGAATGTTGCACCTCAGGGGAGGACTGTGCTGGCCTTGGGGATGGGCAGTTTCTACCTCATCAACCCCAGGGGCTCTGAGCAGCTCTTCCTGAGGGAGACCTTGCCAGCAGAGTAGGGTTTCTGGTATGGGAAGGAGACCACGAACTGGGCTGAGCTTCCTAGGATGCTGGGAGCAGCAGCCAACCAGCTCTAGTCCCAGACGGCATCAAGACAATTGTAACTACAGATGAGAGCAGGGGTGATGGACATGTGATTGTAACCAAAAAGGTACTTGGGTATCCAGAAGGATGGCAAAGGCCCTTTTGACCAAGATGTGATGGGAATTCTGATTTTGAGGAAAGCAGTAATGCCTTACTGGGCTGAAAATCTGGGAAAGGGATGGGTAGGGTTGTGGGAGAAGACCAGATATGAGACCCTGGGGGGCTGTGATTTGGGGCCAGGATAATCCAGAACATTTGCTGAGCACTCCATTTCAGTGTCTGTAGTTGGACACCTTGCTCCCAGCTGTGGGTCCAAAACTATCCCAGGGTTCTGGGCAAGGACTTTGAGGGATGCTCTTTCTAGTTCCTGGACCCCTGCCCTCTCCCCTCCTCCATCCCGTCTCTGCTCCCTCCACACCATCTACCTATGTCTTCCCTCCTCCTCATTACCTCACTGCTTCTCCTCTCTTCTGACATGACCAGTCCTGATTCTTTCATCTCTGTTGGACTTTATTTACCCTCAAGTGTTGTAAGCGATCTGAGCGGTGGTGAGGAAAGCCCCAAAGGAAATAGAGCCACCCACCCTAAACTAGTGGGTTTCCAAACGGGTGAGACAGAAGTAATATTTAGGGTCTGCCAAAGGGCTGGTCAGCTTCCTCTCTCCCCTTGGCCTCTTCTTTCCATTCACATCCACTCCTGTGTCCATGCGCATTGGCCAACAAAGAATGCTTCAGACATGGTGGTCTGGGTGGCAGTTTGGGGACCCTGAAGGTATCCATGCGAGGCCACCACATCCTTCTTGTCTGGTTTCCTCTTTTCCATCCAAAGACTTTCGAGGTACTTTTTCTTTTATCTCCCCTTTTATATGTACCTGTAGATGTTTCCCCGCACTTTGATTGGTTCCAGGGTAAGGCGGCTGTTGGGTTGAGGAGGCATAATTTTCTGATGTGCATGTGGCCTTATCAGCTCCCTCTTTCCCTGCACCGCGGAGCGTTATCAGCACAGCGCTGGGAAGCATTTGTGTTAGGGAAGCAGCCTCAGATGAGAGGTGCTAGGTTACGACAAAGCTTTCAAATGATGGAGTGGCTGCTGTTGAAAGACACATCAAGATAGCAGAAATCCTGAGGATGTTCTCTGTAAGATTAAACAGCAATAACAGGTCAGACCAGAGACCAACAGGCTAAACATGCAGGTAGAGAAATAGAAACAGGCGCAGAGTTCTGTTATGAAAGAGGCAAAGCCCTTTCATTGATATGGCAGGTGCTAGGAGAGGATCCACCTCATTTTGCAGAGGAGCAAACTGAGCTCCTGTGGGTTCCTGCCAGGCACTGCACCTGTGTGGGCTCTTGAAAGGATAGCCTTGGAGGTTTGCAGGGACCTGATAGATTCCACTCATCCTCCAAAGAAGTGCTGTGGCTGGAGCGGGGAGCAGCTGAGCTAGCACGAGTATCTGAGCCCAGTGCTCAGGCTCATTATCCTCCAAGCCCTCGTGAATCCAGAAAATAGCAGGTCCCATCCTGGAACTGAAATAAACCCCACTCACTCCGGTTGCACCGTGCCCATTTCAATTCTGGAGACTCAGCTGCCAGAAATGGATTTTTTCTGAAAGGAGGGGTGCAAGGGTGGCAGGCAGAGAATTTGGTCACATTTCGTTCCTTTAGGCTAGGTGAACACCAAGAGGAGGTAATACCAACCTCTCATCAGGGTGCTTTCTGACCCAGAACACAGGAACCTGTGTGGGTTCGTAGATGGCCAACAGAGAGTCTGTGAAACCTCCAAAATTGTATGTCAAATGTGGCTCATGTGAGAAATGTGCACTACCCCCAACTCGGAAGGGGGGCATAGATTTCATCAAATCCCCAAAGGAGCCTGTAACCTGCCCCCCCCCCCCCCAACAAAGAGTTTAGATTTATCTCCTTACTGCTTCTGAACTGGGATCTGAGCTCAGACAGACCCTGCTGGAACCTCGGCTCTTGCACTCACCAAGCCACACAAACACAGACATGTCCTCTGCCATGGGAGAGCCCCAGCCTCATCGGAGCTGAAGGCCAGATCACACTCCTGTTAAGCTCAGACACGGCCGCTGCTGTTGGGTGAGAGGAAGGCACTGCCCGTGAGATGGTTGACCAGGTGCCTGAGGCACAGCAGCACCTGGCGGGGGAGGGAGTGCTAGCAGGACTGTAGCCTCAACTTGACCTCAATGTGAAAGCCCCATCTCTCAGGATCATTTCCTTATCTGTAACATGGGTGCAGTAGACCCAGCATGCCCACCTTCCAGGACTGCTATGAAAGTGGCAGGAGAGAGTGTATACAGTAGGCCTTTGCTGAGCCTAAGGCCAGAGGAGGTGGTACCAGAAGCTGTTACCCACCCCCCAACAGGGATCACTGGGGGTGGTCTCTGGACCTTATCTCTAAGCGTGGGGTCTATACTAGGGCGGGCTGGAGCTCTGAGCACCAGGTTGCTTCCTCCACTCCCCCATCTCCAGACCTTCACCTCTCATAGCTCAAGGGTAGCTGGGGGAGGGGAGCGTGCATTTTAATTTAATAGGGAAAATAATTCACATGCTTATAATGAAATGCGACAAGCAGAACCTAACAAGTAAATACACTACAAACTACATTGCAAGCCTCTGAGGTAACGGAAAATAACTAGTTTTAGTTGCCTTTTTATCTATTATGAGGAATGTCAAGCATTTGACAACAGAGTATTTAATAAAAAAATACTATAATTTGTGTTTAAGCGATAGCAATAGATATTGCATTTATTTTATTTCTATCCAAGGAGACAGGTTTGGGATTTCTTAAAGGAATTAGGAAATACAAAGTGAGAGGTTTAATGGGCCCGGGATGAGCAGGCCATGGGCTGGGGCTCCCCAGGGCTAGCGCGTGCGGACACAGCCAGCTGGAGACGTGTCCCTGTGCCCAGCCTGTGCTAGACTCAGTGGGGAAGTGAGAACAGTATGATTGCACGTTCCAGGGAAAGCGCCCAGGGATGGGCTGGAGGCAGTGTCGGGTACCTTCACTCATGACCCCTACAGGCCCCCGAAGGCCACTTTCTCCTTAGGGAGAGAGACCCAGGACACATCTAGAGAAAGGAGAAAGCTCTAGAACAAGCCTCATTTATGAGCCCCAGAAGAGAAGCATGGGATTGCTGGAACTTTACTGTCATTGACAGTGGAAAGTCAGAAACGATGCAGACGCCTACGAAAAGGGGAGAGGGGACATAAGATGAGGTACCCTTATGAAATGTCGTGCTGTCAAGCTGGGTTTCCAGGCGTGGTGTGCATCAGCCTCAAAATGCAGTGCTGATGGGGGCGGGGTACCTGGGGGGTACAGTTGTTTAGGTATCCGAATCTTGGCTTGGGTTCTGGTTGTGATCTCAGGGTCATGAGATGGAGCCTTACATAGGGCTATGTGCTCAGCTTAGAGTCTGCTTGAGATTCTCTCCTTCTCCCTCAGGCCCTCCCCCAACCTGTGCTCTCTCTCTGGCTCTCAAATAAATAAACAAATAAAATATGCAGTGTGGATGGGAAAAAGCAAAAGATTTATGTGGATTTAGGTGCTTGCATGTAACCACACAGTGTGTAATTTAAGGGTTGAGTGTATGCGTGTGCATGTGTAAGTGTGTGTGTGCACGTCCTTCTATGTTGTGCGTTACGTGTATGCCCCCATGCGTGGATGTGGATCACAGGCATGTACAGCCAAGTCCCACTATGGCTACGTCAGGAAAGAGAGAGTGGGCTGGGATCAGGAGTGGTGTTGGGGCCATCAGTGTATCACTCAGTCATCCCCCACCTCAGACAGGGCTCACAATGCTGGTTTTTTTTTTTTTTTTTAAAGATTTTATTTATTTATTTGACAGAGAGAGATCACAAGTAGATAGAGAGGCAGGCAGAGAGAGAGAGAGGGAAGCAGGCTCCCCGCTGAGCAGAGAGCCCGATGCGGGACTCGATCCCAGGACCCTGAGATCATGACCTGAGCCGAAGGCAGCGGCTTAACCCACTGAGCCACCCAGGCGCCCCTGGTTTTTTAATGTCTGCAGCAAATATGGCAAATGTTAATATTTGTTCATTCTGGATATTGAAGACTTGGGTATTTGGCTATTCTCTGTCTTTTTTTGGTGTTTTTTCCAGCCAAAACTAAAACATAATGAGTAGGCAAGAAGGGTATTCTAACAGCAGTGTACTCGGGAAAGGCTTCACGGGGGCCCCGAGAAGTATGGATATGGGGTCATGACATGGGCTGGCCAGGGGTCAGTCTGGCTTTGGTTTCCTTATTGTAGACAAGAAGGTTGGATTCAAATATCCTCAGGGTTGGGGTGCCTGGATTGCTCAGTCAAGTTAAGCGTCTGACTTTGGCTCAGGTCATGATCTCAGGGTCCTGGGATCAAGGGTCTTGAGATGGAGCCCTGCATGGGGCTCCCCAGTCAGCTTGTCCCTCTGCCACTCCTCCCACTCATGCTCTCTCTCTCAAATGAATAAATAAATAAAATATTTTAAAAAATTATCTTTAGGGCTTTTTTGGTTCTGACATCTTACCGGTGTCAACTGGCTGAGAAGTCCTGTTTGATCTTAAGAAGAAGGGGGCCAAAGGGGTCCACAGAGAGGCTGGTAAACCAGCCTAAACTGGATGAGAAGGCCAAGAAGGGCTTGGACAAGAAAGAGGGAAGTAAGACAGTGATGAGCAGGCATTGGTGGAAAAGGCAGAAGCATAAGACTGGGCCATGTGGATAGGCCTCCATGGTCGATGGCCTACAGGGTGGTTCAGGGGCGGGTCATCAGGTCATCGGGCAGCAAGATGAGGCATTACTTGGGTCCCTATCTGTATGTGGTCTACTGGCCAAGGTAAGTCTCGAGAGCTTCTGCCCCTCTAAGGAGGAGTTACTGCCATCACAACGGGATGTCAAACCGGTAGCCAGATTTCATGAGTTTTCAACAGAAACTGTAATCTCTGCATTACATGAAAACTTAATTTTCAGATATTTGCTCAACTTATTTTTTTTTTTTTAACTTATGTTTGGAACGCAGTGCTCAGGTCTGGGGGTTCATTACACCTCTAGAGATGGACAGGGACAATTAGGCTGGAAGAACTTTCCACCTGTGAGTTTGAGCAGGAAGAACCACAAGACAAGCCCTACAGAGCCCCGTCCTTCCTGGGCAGAGCAACCCGCTGCCGTGGCAACCAGACCACTTCTGGGCCACTACTCGGGCAACCCCTTCAGACCCAAGTCTCCATTTCCTTTGGAGTTGAATGGGGGTCCTCGGCCTCAACTCATGGGCAGTTGGGAAGATGAAACCATACTCCCACAGCATGGGAAAGCCTTCAGTAAGCTGCAAAGTGCTAGCCACACAGAAAACATCAATGCCACCACCATTCATGTCGAGCACTGTGAGTTTTTATAAGCAAAAGGTCAGCGTTGAATCCAGTCAGCATCCTCATGTTCGAACTCCACACAAATCTTTCTGTGAATTGTTCTCACACAGCCCCGTGCAGGCAGTGGACTTCTGTGTGTGATCAGACGTAACTGTCACACAGATCCTGTGCAACCCACGGCCATCACCAGCGACCCTGAGAAAGGACCTACCACCCTGCCTCTCTGTCCCAGTTTCCCCATTTCCAGCAGTCCTGGGAGAACTGCTGTCCCTCCAGCTGTCTGATGGTGCTCAGGGACACCACAGAAGAGGGACCCAGGGCCACCTGAGAAGGGGATCGCGGAGTGAGCAATGCTCACTGGGAAGGATGCTGCTTGAGGGGCCCTCCAAGAACCGTGCAGAGAAAGCAATCGCTGTCCTCTGGTGTCTGAAGAGCAGGTGTGCAGGTCGGAGTGGAGGAGGGGCGTGAGGTGTCCTGGTCAGAGTCCCGCACTGTGAAATGCCAACTTTGAGGGTAGGGAGCTTCCACACATTGGAGGTGTCTATGCCAAGGCTAGGGGCTCTTGGAGAGACCAGTTCCCACTCTGGGTGAGATCTGACTATGGGCTTTTCATACAAGCTCCTTCCAGGCTAGGCTTCTGGGATGGTCCAACAACCAAGCTGCACAGCGATCCGTGCAGACCCAGATCAACCCCTCCATCTCCCTGCTCCTCCGCGCCGAATCCTAAACAGCGCCTCCCTCGGGCTGGCGGACTCTTTGCAGCGGCAGCCCCAGAGCAGGACCCAACTAGCACATTCCAGGACGATCCGGCAGCCCCGCCCCGCAGCTGCCCAGGTATAGCTCGTGGCACAGCCAGAGCAATTAATAACCTTGGCACCTGGATGAGAGGCCCTGGCAGGTTTCCCCTATTCTCCATTTGCCTTCTCAGTGCCTGTGAATAAATTAATCCCCTAATACATAATTAACTCGAAGTTGAAAGGTGAAGTCAAACTTAACCAATTTACTGTTCTGGAGCTGGTTTAGTTCGGATCATGTGATTTTAATTCTTTCCGTATGACCAGGTGATGGGGAAGGCGGAAGGGGGGAGAGGAAAATGCACAGATTAATTTCATTCCTTAACCTCCCTAATGCGCCTGCTTGCTCGCATCGTGTTGCAGACAGCAGATCATCACATGATTTATGGGACTGACCGCTGCCTGCATCTCTCAGGCTAATGACACACACACTAGAGTCATTGATTTGTATGAGTCGCCCCCACTCTTCATTTATCACAATTTAATGTAAGAGTTTGCAATGCAGAGAAAAAAAATCCACATGGGAAACATGGGCCCATAGGCCCAGCCGCCAACCAGTTATGAATCATTTGCTGCCTTTTAATATATAGACTATTCTATTCTGGAAAATGCCCCATAAGGTCATATTCTTCTCCCGAACATCCCGACAATTAAAGTCCCCAAGAAGCTGTTTTAAGATGCATGACCCAGCAGCATCTTTGTTAGCTCACACTCTCTTGTAATGCATGCTATCGATTTCTGTCTGAACTCTCTGGAACCCTTCACAAGCCATAACCCACGAAAGTTTCCGAGGGCAGCCCTGTGCAACCCAAGTTGGGGTGCTTGAGCTCTTGTCACCAGCTGGCCAGGCCACATGTGAGTACGGGGTATGGCCCCCCCCCACACATACTGCTGGCCAACCCAAAGGACCGTGTGTCCCCCAAGGGCCAAACTAACCTGGCAAAACTAACAACATTTGAAAGTAGGGCTTTTAATTTCTGATTTTTATAAAACGTGGTCATACGCAAATCACTCAGAAGGCTCTGAGAAGGAGGCAAGATCGGCTGAGCATCAGTATTGACAGAGTCCTACATTTCTTTCGTGAAGTGGAGAGCCCACCAGGGCGAGCGCTGCCGGGACCCATGGAGCCTTAGGACAGTCTGGCACAACTTCCCAGAGGGAGGGACACACGATTCCAGATTTTAGGAATTAAAAAAAAAAAGTTTCCTTAAAACACACATGGACATATTACCTAGTAACATGGAAAATGCATATTTTTTTTCCAAAATATAACATAAGCCTTTGAATAAATGTGCTGATGGGTGGAACCTGATCTTGTCCCAAAGCCACTGGATTGTGGAGGCGTGGCTGGGGAAGCATGGTTGGTGCATACCAGGGTCAGAGAATCTGTTGCCTATTGTACTGGCCAGGTGGGAACGGAAGCAAGCAGGAGCCAGGGACCCACCTGTCGGGTCAACGCTGCTCAGAGACCCACCTGTCGGGGACAACGCTGCTCAGCTTCTATTGGAGAACAATAGGCCTAGTGTGGCCACATCTCCTCGTTCTTTCAAGATAAGCATAGGATTCTGATTTAAAAACATGGGAAAGCTGTTTTTTTTAAATGTCAGAATACTGGTGAGAACAGAGTTAGCCCAAATCGAATGCCAGAGCCGGGCGCTACTGCCCGCCCCGCCCACCATGCCCCCATGAACATGAACGACGTGTTCACCACCACCAAAGCTACCTCCCTCAGCAGGTAACTCAGCGCCACTGCCTGGAGGGAGGTTGTTGTCAACTGGGAGGCACTTTGGAAAGTGCTATTATTCCCTCAGCAGCAACGGGAGGAGTGAGTCTTCTGTGGCTCCCAGCATGGACAAGAGGTCAGGTGCGATCCCAAGGCTAAAGTCGGAATCCTCTGAGTTTGGACTAAGGAGGAAAGAGTTACCTATTCACCATATATCTCTATGTAAACCCTCATAATCATACTAGGGCTTATTGTACTTATCAATCCCCAAATTCTTTTCTGAAACGATCAACCTGATAAATGTCATCTTGGTATACCAGGTATTTTCATATCAAGTTTGTTTGGTTTGTTGTGAAGTTTATCTTCAACCCTTTATTGTGTTCCCAGACATTCTCAGCCTCCCAGATCTTGGAGAGAGAGGGAGCTGGAAATAGTGAAAAAATTGGGAACTGCCTTGTTTTCTTCCTGGTAAATTCCAGCACTCCAGGATGTTGGTTGTATGTGTGGATGTCTGGACTGGGGACGGCAGGGTCTGGGGCTCATTCCCTGTGTCAAGCACTTCTGGCGTCATGCGGTAGGGGCTCTGTACCATCCTGAAGGAACAGAGGCTGTGTGCATGACTGGAGGAGTGCATGGCCAGATTATGAAGCTGAGAGCATCCTGACTGGGGTGACAGCAGGGAAGGGGAGAAGATGTCCCTTCCTGGGGACCTGGCAGACAAGGATGGATATGGAGTGGCAGGGAAGTAGTCCAGCATGAGGAGACCAGTGTTAATGACTCTAGGCAGTCACTCCCTCCTGATGGCTCCTGTTGGACTCTAGGCAATATCCTTGCCCTCCTGAAGGTTACATTCTGGAGGAGGGGAGGGGAAAACAGTATAAAAATAAAATACATCCGATAATTTTAGATGGATGAAGAGGAACGTTAGAGTGGATGATCAAGACCATTCTCTAAAGAGGTGACATCCTGTGAGCTGAGACCTGAATGACAAGAGGACTCAAGGGAAGGACATTCCTAGCAGGGCAAACAACAAGTGCAAACGTCCTGTGGCAGGAGTGAGTGACATGATTGGGAAATAACAATCTGTCCTATGTCTCTAGAGATGAGCCCCATTCATCTGAAAGCCAACACTGGGCTCCTCCAGCCTCCCCCAGGACAGGGAAGGCCAGCTAGTCAGGGGGCTAGAGAAATAGCTGACATACAACCAAAGCCGACTCCCATCCACTGCACTCCGGGCCCACCCAGAGGGAAGTCTGCGCTGGAGGAACCCACAGTCCAAAGGAGGGAGATGCCCATGCCAGTCATCAAGATGCAGAGTGCAAGGAAAGTTCTCTGAGGAGGAACACATCCCATGGGGCATCGGGGGAGACTTTGCAGACCTGAGGCTTATCTTGGCTCTTGAAGAAAGCGTAGCAGTTTGCCTGAGGAGCAGAGGGTAGAACGGCACATGGAAAGGTAGGGTCCTGAAAGTCTCAGAAGCTGGAGGCTGTCGGGTGTGCCTGGACCGCAACTGGGTGCCCATGGAAGGAGTCCCAGAGGGAGTGATGTAGAGGAGGTGGCGAGAGGGGCAGGAGGAAGGCCTCACGCCAGAGCTGCTCAGCGCTCCATGAGATGAGTGAGTCTCCAATAGCTGCCCTGGTTGCAGGAAAAGCCAGGCAGGGAGCCCCAAGGAGCATTCTTTAGACAGAGGACAGCTGGCCGAAGACCTTCCTGACATGGGACCTTCCACCCGAAACAGGCCTCTCCAATGTCTCTAACATCACAGACAGCTGGGCCGGCACTTTGAAGACACCAGGTGAGCACTGGCTCAGGGCTTATACTGGCTTCCATACCTGTTATTCTGCAAACACAGGTGTGTCTCACCTGCCAAACAGCTTTGACCCCTGCGCTGCCCCATCACTGCCTCTAGGCCAAAGGCCAGATGCCAAGCATCTGTGGGGAGGCTACTTGGCTTTAAACCAGTAGCAACCGGTGCCTTTTTCTGAAGCTGGTGGCCCTATACTGTTGTATCATGTAATCCTTCTACAAACCTGGTAGGGTTGGTATAGTTGTTGCTGCTTCACGTGAGAGAACAGCCTCGAAAATCCTACTGGCCTGCTCTAGGTGCCACAGCTCCAGGTGGTTCAGTCAGTGCTACAGGACCTCTGCCTTTGAGGGAACATGAAGTGAGTTTAGGAACCATTTAGGAACCACAAAGACACTGCGTGTATCCTGCACTTTCTGGGGGTCGGAGCCTGAGGCAAGGGCTGTGTGCAGGTGGTTTCCCTGGGAGACAATCCCAGGGGACAGGGGTCCAGGACCTGGGGAAGACCAGCAAAGGAGGCAAAACCAGCCTAGAGGTGTGGCCGAGGTGCTCCTGGCAGGAAGCAGAAATATAAGGTGTGGCTGAGGTGAGGCTGTTGGGTCCGCTGGCAGGTGGCTGGGGAAGGAGGCTGAGCCACAAGCTGGCAAAGGATGCCAAGTTCCCCTGATGATTTCTCCTACATTTCTTGTTCTGTCCTGAAACTCTGTTAATTGAGACCCACCTCAGGCTCAGCTCAAGCAATCAAGCCACAGTGTACACATACTGTTTTGTATTTACTGTATTTATGTTAGAATTGCTTCCTACTTATGTCAAACAATATGAGGTTCCCATTAATGACAGTTGTAGAAAGTTTCCTTTAAAAAGCCCTTGCTTGGGACACCTGGGTGGCTCAGTTGGCGAAGCGTTTGCCTTCAGCTCAGGTCTGATCCCAGGATCCTGGCATCGAGTTCTGCATTGGGCTGGGACTCATGCTCAGCAGGGAGTCTGTTTCTCCCTCTCCCTTTCTCTCTCTCTCTCTCTCATATAAATAAAATCTTTTAAAAAATTGTAAAAAAAAATTCAACTAATTACCTTATTAAAAAATAAAATAGGGGCACCTGGGTGGCTCAGTCATTGAGCGTCTGCCTTCAGCTTGGGTCATGATCCCAGGGTCCTGTGATCGAACCCCGCACCGGGCTCCCTGCTCGGCGGGAAGCCTGCTTCTCCCTCTCCCACTCCCCCTGCTTGTGTTTCCCTCTCTCGCTGTGTCTCTCTCTGTCAAATAAATAAAATCTTAAAAATAAATAAATAAAATAAAAAGCCCTTGCTTACATAAAAGCTGGAAGTAGATGTAATGAGAGTGTCAGTGACCATGGAGGTGTCCTGGGGTATGGCACATGTCATGAACAAGACCCAAAGTTGATGCAGAACAGACCCTGTGGCCGGGCCCTGTGCTCACTGGTCGTGCCCAGACACCCAAAGTTAGGGATCCCACTAATCCCAGACACCCTGGGCCCTGTGTGTATGTGGGGTCCTGTTTAGAATCGCCGGAGCCTCTTTGTCCAAATCAGAGGAGACTTTTATCACTGAGAGTAGTAACAACAGCCATGGCTTTAACAATAACAAAAAGAGCAGAAGTTCTCCTGCCTGATCACAGCCTTTGGGTGTTTGTCAACTGTTCTCACACTTCATATGGTGTTTGGATTGGGCCCCCCATGTCTGCCTCTCCCTAAAGGACCGCTCTGGCCAGGGGAGCCCTGGGCACCCAGTGCGTGGGTAATGCACATGAAAGAATGACCCATCTCACTGTGTGGTTGATAATAATCCGTCACAGGAGGTCATGGGGTGAGAAACAGGTCCCTGCAAGTGAATCCCGAGCTTGCGTCTCTGTGTACTCACTAGAGACCAGCAACTGTGTAAGCATTTCTGCTTTTAACAGATTAATGTTAAAAATGTTAATAATATTTAGCTGCTAACTCCCCCCGACTGTTAGCCCCATGATTGGGGTCCCTCTCTGCCTTGTTCACCTCTCCCATTCCCAGTATACAGCAGGGGCTCAGAAAGGGCTTGGGGTGTGAGAATCACAGGTTTTAAAAGATAACACCTCCTTTCCACTAGGTCTTAGGAGGACAGTGAGTGCAGGAGGGGGACACTGATCTGTGGGAGCTCCTCCCTGATAGCAGGGCCCTGGGTCCCTGCTATAGCACTGGGAGGTGAAAAGCAGCCACGAACACAACAGAACTCTGAGCCGTTTAAGTCCCTGTGCCAACCTGAGGCCCTGGGTGAGTGCCATCATCCTGTTATTATTACAGCAAGTCACACTGTGAGAGCATAAGCTGGTCTAACCTGAACAGACTCAGCAAACGCAGCTGCAGATGAAGAGATGGCAAAGAGATGCTTTCTTATCCTACCTCCCTCCCCTTTGGGTACCCCTGCTAAATGGTGCACTCCTTGTCTGGTCTCTGGAGGTTTGTCCACACAGGTCAGCTCCTGGGTGGCTCCCTACCTACCTGCCACCTTTCTCAGAGTTGGTGCTCCAGACTCTGGACGTGTGGGGGCCTACTGTTGTTCCTGCTCCACCCTGGTCACCCCTCTGAGGCAGCCCGGGGCCCTTGTGCTTGGACACACCACCAGCGAATATTCCTCTGAGGCTAGCCCAGGCACTGGGGCCCTGTCTCCTCTGCCAGTCCCCAGCCATCAGCAGATCCCACAAAGCCACCAGGAACTGAAAACGGGGCACATTTCTCAGGGTCTTCAAAGGCCATCATGCTCTGGTTCCCCTTCTTGCCCTCCTTACTGTTCCGGGTCGATGTTTTCCTCTGTGGTCTCTCTTCCACATGGAATTCTCTCCCAGATCCATACAGGGAGTCTTGCCCCACTCTGGCCCTAGACTTCTAGAAATTTAAAGACAGAAAATGACTTCTTTCTTTGTCTGATTTCTGCTGCTATATGTCTGCCTTGGGCCTGGCTGATTATTGTGGCATGGACTAAGGAATAAAGTGGGAGTGGGGAGAGGGAAATATTAGTTAACATTCTAGAATATTATCCCACTACCTTCCTCATCTAAAATATAGTCTCATTCAGTTGCTCAAAACAACACCTTGAGACATGTTTTATTTCCACTCCTGTTCTGTGGGTTATGAAACTGAGGATTGGTAGGTAAGGGACCTCCCCTGGGTCACAGTTCAGGAGGATGAGGTCATAATTCACACTTTAGGTGTGTCTGACCCCAGAGCTCACCTTCTCACAAGTGCATTAACCGATCTCTCCAGGCAGAAGCTAACAGCTTGGGGGAAGAGGCAGCCAGCAGGGCCAGGAAGTAGAAAGTCAAAGAGCCCCATAACCTCCACTCTCCAGCCAGAATCCTGTTTGGTACCTATAGATAGGACCTTCTGAAGCTTGATGTCTGGAGTCTGTAGAAGCAAGATTCCTTAGGGACTTAGTCCCTGTGATTCAGGGAGCTCACAGGAAGTAGAACTGATTTTTAGTTTAATTTCTTCTTGGAAAAAAAAATCAGCTATGCCTGCTGGTGTCAACACAGATGGGCTCCCTATGTTTGGCACTATGGTTCATTTTGGCATCTGCTGTTGTCTCCTGGTGCCACAGAGGGTCAGATCATGAGGCGCAAGCAATGGGGTGTGCTCAGAGCTGGGAAACTGTTCACTTTCAGCTTTCTGCTTCTGAGAACATTTTAGAGTTTGGCTCCTGAGGGGCTCCATGTGTGCCAGGCATGATGGGCCATGCACATCATGCCTTATTTCATGTATTTCTCACATCAAACCTGTTATTCCCACTTTATAGACAATGACACTGAGAAACAGAGAGGAAAAGTGATTTTACCTAAGGTCATATAATGAGTAAGTAATAGAGACCATGAGCTCTCTGATTAAAAGCCACTTTTTTTTTTAACCCAGAGCCTTAACATAACATAGCCTTAAGCCATAAGCCTTAACATTCAAAGGTAATAATATAAGTAATAGGCACAAAGAAAGGAAGCAAATGGAAAAAAAGGAAGTTGGAAAAAAAGGAAAGTGTACTATTGTAAGATTCTTACAAAATATGTGAAGTGGCATGAACATACACTGGGATAAGTTAAAAAGATGTATATTGTAAATCATAGATCAGCTGAAAAATAAAACGAAGTAGTGGAGATAAAATAGAGATATATAAAAATACAATTAATCCAAAATAAACAGAAAAAAAGGGAAAGAGAAAAAAGAAGAGATGAGAAAAAAAGAACAAGATGATAAACTTAAACTTGACCTTCTTGATGATTGCAATAAGTATAAATGATCTAAACATCAAAATTAAAAGACAAAGAATGTCAAATTGGATATAAAATAAGACCCATCTATATTAATGTAAAAGAAATACACTTTAAATATAGGACACAGAAAAGGCAAATGTAAAAGGTTTACAAGTTTGTCAAGTTTGTTGTCCTTCAACAGATGAATGAATAAGCAAACTGTGGCATAAGTGTTGATTTACACAACACTGGATAAATCTTAGACGGACTGTTAAATAAAGAAGCCAGAGCCAAGGGCTACATATCACATGATTCCATTTTCATGAAATTAAAAAAATAGACAAAACCATGAGGACAGATAACTTCCAGTGATTGGGTAGTGAGAAGGGGATGAGTACAAAGGAGTATTTAGTGTGGATGAGACTATTCTGCATAGCACTATGGTGGAACAAACTTTACAGTGTGCAGTACTGAGAAATAAAGAATGAAAGAAAGAGAAAGACAAAGACAGATCAATTAGTATGTTGAAAGATCCGAGGATGGAATGTAGAGTGTGACAAATAAATCTAACTGTATTATAAACGTGTGACATGGTATCATCACGGAGGTGAAGGTAAATCTGCTGACCCAAAGTAAAGCCAAAAAGAACTGCGTGTTAAATTTGTACTTTAATTGGTAAATTGGTTTCTTATACGGGTACGGGTTAGCAATCCTGAATCTACTTTACATCTATAACAGTTGCACAAATAAGTTAATAATTTGCAAGCAATGGAAGCTAGTTTTCTCAATGTCAGAGAAAGATGTTACAGATAATCAAAGGGATGGGGAGAAGGGCCAAATATTCTGAATTATATATGTAGAGGTATAAATACATTATATAATTATATATGTAACTATATATACATATAAGTACACACACACATTAACTGAGCTTCAGACTGTATTTCTCCCTTGGGAGGGGAGGACTTGGTGACTCGTTCCTGTATATGAAGTATGGAAAGGGAAAAGTGCAGCAGAGAAATCTGGCAGACATCACCTTAACCAAGTGATCAAAGTTAACATCACCAGCAATGTCACTTTGATATCATTTACTCCCTGATATTATGTGATAAGAAAGGCAATTCACCTTCTACCATTCCAGTGTAATCATGAGAATATATCAGACAAATTCAAGTTGAGAAACAGGACATTGAATAGCTGACCAGTACTCTTCAAAAGTATAAAGCGGTGACAAACCAACAAACAAAAGACTAAGAAGTTATCACAGATCAGAGAAAACAAGGGAAACAAAGGTGGACTCTCGGATTGGTTCTGGAACAAAAATAATACATTAGTGAGAAACCTGGGAGAATCCAGAAAAGCCTGTAGTTTAGCTAATAATAATATACTGATATCAACTGCTTAATTTTGAAATATGTGCCATAGTTATGTCACATGGTGACATTAGGGAAAGGTGGGTGAAATGCATACAGGGAATTTCAGTACTATATTTGCAAATCTTTTGTAAATCCAAAACTATCCTAAAGTAATTTTTTAAATAAAAGGATAAAAACTGTTATACCATATCACCACGAATCTAAAGAAAAGCTTGGGTAGCTATATTAATGTTAAACAAAAGTCCACTTCTTTGTAAAATAAGGAATATTGTCAGGGTTGAAGAAGTACATTTCATAATGTGTATGCATCTCATAAAGTTTTAAAATACATTAAGACAAAAACTAAAGGAACTGAAAAAAGAAATGGAAAAACTGACAATTTCTTTTGCAGATTTCAACACCCATCTGTCTATAATTGAAAGAACAGGTAGACTAAGACAAGTCAGAGAAATATAAAAGATTTAAACATCATTATCACAGTGCTTTAGCTAGCTCGCACTGACTAGGAGTGAAAGGAGTCTATGTGCACATTTCCTCCCAAGCCAGCATTCAATGACACCACACTGGTGAATTTGGCTATGATGGGAACCTTTATACCACAGAAGTCATCTAATGCTACAGATCAGAGTCTTTTTCCCTCTAAGGATCCAGTTAAACATATTCCAGCCCCAGTAACAATCAATCAAAACAAAATGACATTTAGAGACATTTAGAGAACACCCCAACACAGTAAAATACATATTTTTTCAAGTGATTATGGGATATTCACCTAGCTAATCATTCTGGGTCACCAATAATGTTTCAATAAATTTAAAAGAACTGAAATCATGAGTACATTCTCTGACCACAATAGAACTAAGTTAAGAATCAATAACATAAAGGTATTTGGAAAAATCCACAAATATTTGGAAATTAAACAACATGCTTCTAATAAAACCCCTGGGTCAAAAAAGAAATCAGGACAGGGTGCCTGGGTGGCTCAGTCAGTTAAGAGTCTGCCTTTGGCTCAGGTCATGATTCCAGCTTCCTGGGATCAAGTTCTGCATCGGGCTCCTTGTTTAGTAGGGAATCTATCTCTCCCTCTGCTACTCTTTCTCTCTCTGTGTCAAATAAATAAATAAAATTTAAAAAAAAAGAAAAGAAATCAAGACAAATAAGAAAATACCATGGCCTGAGTATTATGAACTGAATGAAAGGAAAGCATATCAAAATATATGTGTTACAACTCACACCATGATCCAGGGAAGTTTGTGACCTTGAATGCTTGTATTTGAAAAGAAGGAGTATAATCAATAATTTAATCTTTACATGAAGAAATTAGAAAAATAGGAATGACTGAAACCCAAAGAAGGCATAAAGAAAGGAAATGATAAAGATTGGACATGAATGACATAGAAACAGACAATTGAGGAAACCTATGAAGACAAAATCTGTTTTTTTAAAGGATTGGTAAAATTGATAAGGCTCTAGACAGATCAATCAATCAATAAAAAAGATATATACATAAATTACCGATGTCAGGAGTTAAAGAAGGGACATTGCTATATAACCTATAGGCATTAAAAGAGGGAATATGAACAACTTTCTTTTTTTTTAAATTTTATTATTGAATTTCTCTTCAGTGTTCCAGAATTCATTGTTTGTGCACCACACCCAGTGCTCCATGCAATACATGCCTTCCATAATTCCCACAACCAGGATCACCCAACCTTCCACCCTCCTCCCCTCCAAAACCCTCATTTTGTTCCTCAGAGTCCACAGTCTCTCATGGTTTGTCTCCCCCTCCAATTGCCCCCAACTCCCTTCTCCTCTCCATCTCCCCATGTCCTCCGTGTTATTCCTTATACTCCACAAACAAGGGAAACCATATGATAATTGACTCTCTCTGCTTCAGCAGAATCTCTTCCAGTCCCATCCATGTTGATACAAAAGTTGGGTATTCATCCCACCATGCCTGATGGAGGCATAATATTCCATTGTATATATGGACCGTATCTTCCTTATCCATTCATCTGTTGAAGGGCATCGT
Source organism: Meles meles (assembly GCF_922984935.1). Classification (NCBI taxonomy): domain Eukaryota; kingdom Metazoa; phylum Chordata; class Mammalia; order Carnivora; family Mustelidae; genus Meles; species Meles meles. The sequence continues at coordinate 39,404,839 of NC_060084.1, read as the reverse complement.
GGTTCTTTCCACAGTTTGGCAACTGTGGCTGTTGCTGCTATGAACATTGGGGTACATATGGCCCTTCTTTTCACTACATTTGTATCTTTGGGGTAAATACCCAGTAGTGTGATTGCTGGGTCATATGGAAGCTCTATTTTTAGTTTCTTAAGGAATCTCCACACTGTTTCCCAGGGTGGCTGCACCAACTTGCATTCCCACCAACAGTGTAAGAGGGTTCCCCTTTCTCCACATCCTCTCCAACACACATTGTTTCCTGTCTTGTTAATTTTGGCCATTCTAACTGGTGTAAGGTAGTATCTCAGTGTGGTTTTGATTTGAATCTCCCTGATGGCTAGTGATGATGAACATTTTTTCATGTGTCTGTTAGCCATTTGTATGTCTTCTTTGGAGAAGTGTCTGTTCATGTCTTCTGCCCATTTTTTGACATGATTATCTGTTTTATGTGTGTTGAGTTTGAGGAGTTCTTTATAGATCTTGGATATCAGCCCTTTGTCTGTGCTTTCATTTACGATTATCTTCTCCCATTCCGTGGGTGGCCTCTTTGTTTTGTTGACTGTTCCCTTTGCTGTGCAGAAGATTTTGATCTTGATGAAGTCCTAAAAGTTCATTTCCACTTTTGTTTCCTCTGCCTTTGGAGACCTATCTTGAAAGAAGTTGATGTGGCCAATGTCGAAGAGATTACTGCTTATGTTCTGCTCTAGGATTCTGATGGTGTTCAAATTGGCAATGAAGAAGTCAAACTCTCTCTCTTTGCAGATGACATGATACTTTATATGGAAAACCCAAAAGACTCCACTCCCAAACTACTAGAACTCATACAGCAATTCAGTAATGTGGCATGATAAAAAATCAATGTACAAAAATCAGTTGCTTTCTTATACACTAACAATGAAAATACAGAATGGAAATTAGAGAATTGATTCCATTTACTATAGCACCAAGAACCATAAGATACCTGGGAATAAACCTAACCAAAGAGGTAAAGAACCTGTACTCAAGGAACAACAGAACACTCATGAAAGAAATTGAAAAAGACACAAAAAGATGGAAGACCATTCCATGCTCATGGTTTGGAAGAATAAACATTGTTAAAATGTCTATACTGCCTAGAGCAATCTGTACTTTCAATGCCATTCCGATCAAAATTCCACCGGCATTTTTCAAAGAGCTGGAGCAAACAATCCTAAAATTTGTATGGAACCAGAAGAGACCTCAAATTGGTAAGGAAATGTTGAAAAAGAAGAACAAAAGTGGGAGCATCACGTTGCCTGATTTCAAACTTCACTACAAAACTGTGATCACCAAGACAGCATGGTACTGGCACAAAAACAGACACATAGACCAGTGGAACAGAGTAGAGAGCCCAGATATGGACCTTCAACTTTATGGTCAAATAATTTTCGACAAAGCAGGAAAAAAATATACAGTGGGTAAAAGACAGTCTTTTCAATAAATGGTGCTAGGAAAATTGGACAGCTATAAGTAGAAGAATGAAACTTGACCATTCTCTTACACCATACACAAAGATATAAATAACTTTCTGCCAGCAAATTTAACAACTTATGTGAAATCGACAAATTCCTTGAAAAATACAAACTACCAATGCACACTCAAAAAGAAACAGATAACCCAAATAACCCTCTACCTACTAAAGTACTGGAATTCATAATTTAAACACTTTTGATCAAGAAAACCTCAGGCCTGGGTGACCTCAGTGATGAATTCTACCATCCATTTAGAGAAGAAAGCATATCAATTCTGCACAAGCCCTCCAGAAGATACAGGAGGAGGAACACTTCCCGAATTATTTTGTGCTGGCCAGCATTAACCTGGTATCAAAGCCAGACAAAGATATTACCATAAAAGACAACTATACATTAATATGCCCCATAAATATGCATGAAAAAACCCTTAACAAAATTTTAGCAAATCAAATCCAGCAAAATACAAATATAATATGGGATCATGACTAACTGGTGCTTATCCAAGGAATGGTAGACTAATTTGACATTCACAAATTAATGAGTGCAATTCACATCTTTAACAAACTAAAGAAAGAAAGAAAAAAAGAAAAAAACCATACATCATTCTGGTATAACAATTGTTTGGAAATTTCAGTTTGTTTCAGTACAATTCACATAGTGCATTCACTGGTGATTTGAGCCTCATGTGAATTGCATGTTTGCTTATGTACAAATTTGTTTGTGAGAAACTCTAGGTGAAGGCACAAAACTGCATTCAGCTGAAATGAGCCATGTAGGAATATGCAAAAAGCACCAGATACACCCCTCAAACATCTACGGACCACTATAGTTTAACCACATGTGCTATGAGCCATAGCCGCTGTCCTCCTCCTCCTTCAATTTCAGGGAACCTTCCTACTTTGCCTGGATCCCCCCTTCCCCCCACCCCAACTTCTCATTAACCCATAAGCCACAACTCTTCTGATATCCACTTTCACAAGCAAACTTTAGGTCTTTTTCAAAGTGAAGGGCCATATTCACTGTAGTATTTTTGCATTCCTTGACCAGTTAAGTGCTACTGTTTGCATTAAGTTCCCATCTTTTTGAATGTATCTCTGATGAGGTTTTGGGGTGTTGTGTCCCATAAGCACTGTGGTTTTCCTTGCAAGATTTTGAATAGCGCGGAGCTGTTTAAGAAGCTGCTGTTGTTGTGTCAGAATTAACTACAACCATCTCAACAGATGCAGAAATAGTGTTTGCCAAAATTCAGCACCAACTAATGATAAACACTAAGCAAACCAAGAATATAAGGGAACTTCCTTAATGAGATGAAAGGCATCTATGGAAAGTCTATATCAAACTTAGTGATAAAAGATGAAATGCTTTCCCTAAAATTTGGAAGAAGGCAAGGATGTCCTCTTTCACTTTTATTCATATTTGTACTAGAGGTCCCATCAGTACAATAAATCAAGAAAAGAAATAAAAAGCATATAGGTAACAAGGTAAAATAGGAAGAAAGCCTACAAAATCTATAAAGGAGAATTAATAAATGAGCTTAGCGATGGGCAGGAGATAAGGTTCCTATATAAAAATATAGAAAAATAGGAACGCCTGGGTAGCTCAGTCAGTTAAGCCACTGCCTTCGGCTCAGGTCATGATCCCAGGGTCCTGGGATCGAGTCCTGTATCGGGCTCCTTCCTTGGCAGGGAGCCTGCTTCTCTCTCTCTGTCTCTGCCTGCCGCCTCTGCCTGCTTGTGCGCGCGCTCTCTCTCTGACAAATAAATAAATAAAATCTTTAAAAAATAACAATAAAGTAAAAATTTTAAAATACCACTTATAATGATGTCAACAATGTTAATTAATCAATAATAAATAAAAATGTATAAGATTTATCTGCTAAAAACTATGAATTATTGCTGAGATAAAATGGAAAAGACATATAAATTGAAGGATATACCATGTTTAAGGGCTGGAAAACTCAGTATTATGAATATCTCACTCCTCCTCAAATTGATCTATAGATTCAATAGAATTCCAATCAAAATTTCTTCAAGCATAATGTGAAACTTAACAAGCTGAACCTAGAATTTATATGGATATGCAAAATCCTATAAAAGTAAAAATAATTCTGAAAAAGAACCAAGTTTGGAGAACTTAAACTATTACCTTTTTTTAAAAAATTACTTATTTATTTAAGAGAGAGAGAGAGAGAGACAGCACAGGGGGAGGGCAGAGGGAAAGGGAGATGAGCAGACCCCCGGCTGAGCGTGAAGCCTGATTCGGGGCTCAAATCCAGGACTCAATCCCAGGACCCTGAGATCATGACCTGAGCTGAAACCAAGAGTCGGACGCCACCCAGACGCCCCTTAAACTATTACATTTTAAAAAGACAATAAAGCCACAGTAATCGAGACAATATGGTGTGGATGTAAACCTATAGATCAGTGGACTAGCATAGAAAGATCAGAAATAGCTATATATCCATACATGAAAAAATAAACCTCACCTCTTACCTCAGACTATATAAAAATTAACATTTCTGGAAGAAAATAAAGAAGAAGGGGAGGCCAAAATTTCTTAGATAAGACACAAAAAGCACAAATCCTAAAACTGATAAACGGGACACACCCCAATCAAAAACTTTTACTTCTTGAAAGACAGAGTTAAGAAAATGAAAAGATAAGCCACAGACTGAGAGAAAATATTTACTAAAGATATCTGAAAAAGGACTTGGATCCAGAGTGTCTGGATTAGTTGGTACAACTCAAATATTCGGAAAACAAGCAACCAGTTTAAAAAGGGGCAAAAGAGGGACTCTTGCGTGTCTCAGTCGGTGAAGCATCTGCCTCCAGCTCAGGGGGTCATGATCCTGGGGTCCTGGGATCGAGTCCCGCATCAGGCCCCCTGCTCAGTGCGGAGTCTGCTTCTCCCTCTACACTCCCCACCCCCACCAGCTCATCATCATCTCTCTCTCTCAAATAAATAAATAAATAAAATCTTTAAAAACAAAAATAAAGAGGAGCAGATGATTTGAACAGACCCTTCACCAAAGAAGTGGTATGGATGTCAAATTTTTAGCATACAGGCGGTCTCTAGGGAAATGAGATATTACTATACACACCCAAGGATGGTAAAATTAGAAAGACTGGCAATACCAAATGTTGGGAGGGTGGGAAGCCACTGGTACCCATCCATGACTGGTGGGAATACAGCTATTTTGGAGAATAAGCAGCTTCTTATAAAGTTACTACATACTTTTACTCCGTAAAAGAAGACAGGCATAAAAGAAGATGAACGGTGTGATTCCTTTAGGATGAAATTCCAGAAAAGGCAAAACTACAGTGAGGGAAAGATCAGAGGTCATCTGGGGTAGGGGAAGGGGTTACGGAGATAGGACACAAAGGGGCCTGAAGGCATGTGGGGATGATGGCCTGACGGGAATGTTCTGAATCCCAGTTGTGGCCGTGGTTACACAACTGTGTGCATTTTCCAAGACCCAGCAGATGGCTGGCACACGGCATGTGGATTGCACCTCCATAAAGAAGGTTCACAAAAGGTTCCAGGGACAGGACATTAGGGGAGCTTTGGGACCTGCTGGAACCTGTTACAAAGCGGATGTTTGTTGTGAAGAGTATGGAGGATGGGCTTTATGGAAAGCCCTGTTCGGGCCCAGAGGGCAGGGCTTCGAAGCAACACAACGCTGGATTTTTCCAGTGAGCTGGATTTAAATGTCTACTCCGGTCTCAAAAACGACATGAGGCAATGAGATACCAGTTCACACCAGTCAAAATGGCTAAAGTTAACAAATCAAGAAACGACGGATGTTGGTAAGGATGTGGAGAAAGGGGACCTCCTACACTATTGGTGGGAATGCAAGCTGGTACAGCCAGTCTGGAAAACAGTATGGAGGCTCCTCAAAAAGTTGAAAATGGAGCTACCTTATGACTCAGCAATCGCACTACTGGGTATTTACCCCAAAGATACAAATGTAGTGATCCGAAGGGGCATGTGCACCCCAATATTTACAGCAGCAGTGGCCATAATAGCCAAACTATGGAAAAAACCTAGATGTCCATCAACAGATGAATGGATGAAGAAGATGTGGTATACATATACAATGGAATACTATGTAGCCATCGAAAGAAATGAAATCTTAGGGCACCTGGTTGGTTTGGTGGGTTAAGCCTCTGCCTTCGGCTCAGGTCATGATCTCAGGATCCTGGGATAGAGCCTCGCGTTGGGCTCTCTGCTCAGTGGGAAGCCTTCTTCCCCCTCTCTCTGCCTACTTCTGACCTCTCTCTCTGTGTCAAATAAATAAATAAAATCTTTAAAAAAAAAAGGAAATCTTGCCATTTGCAGTGACGTGATGGAACTAGATGGTATTACGCTAAGTGAAATAAGTCAATCAGAGAAAGACAATTATCATATGATCTCCCTGATATGAGGAATTTGAGAGGCAAGGTGGGGAGTTGTGGGGGGAAGGGAGGGAAAAAATGAAACAGGATGGGATCGGGAGGGAGACAAACCATAAGAGAATCTTAATCTCATGAAACAAACTGAGAGCTGCTGGGGTGTAGGGGGGCTGGTAGGGAGAGGGTGGTTGGGTGATGGACATTGGGGAGGGTATGTGATATGGTGAGTGCTGTGAAGTATGTAAGCCTGATGATTCACAGACCCATACGCCTGGGACAAATAATACACTATATGTTAATAAAAACAATTAAGAAAACAAAAACAACGTGAGGGCTGGCAAGCACCTGGGTTGTCCTGTACCTGTGTTTTGGGTCCTCACCTGCATCATGGGCACCAAGCCCACACTGCCCCACTCCCAGTCGTGCTGATCAATTGAGGTAACAGTGGCAAAAAAAAAAAAAAAAAAAAAAAAAATCCCGGCAAACTTTGGGGTACTGTGCTGTGAAAGGAGAGTGGAGAGGCCAGCATGGAGAGAGGCAAGCTGAGTTTTAGGCTCCAAGTCAGGGCACACGACTTGCAAATTACCTTTGGCCCTGAACCTAAGGGAAGAAAGGACCTCCTCTCTTCCCACCTGCTGTTTTCACCGCTTATCTGGAGGTTTCAGTGGGTTTGTTTAGATTTAAAGATATGTCCCCAGCAACCCTCAAGATCAAAGAGAACAAAGGTCCTATGTAAGGAGACTCTTACAGGCCAACCTAGATAATGTCATTATCCTATAAGCAGGTGATAACACCAGAGCAGGGCTCATCTCGAACTAATCCAGTTCTAATCCCTTCAAGGGTCTGGAAGGATGTCAGGGAATCAAAGGCCACTGCCACTTCTCGAGGAGCATCTTGTGAATGGATTTGTCACCCTTCAGGCCTGAGCGTCTGTCTGGTTGTCCAGATGTGACAGGCGTGGGGAGGGATGGGCAAGGAAGTGCTTCTCTTGTGTGACCAGGAGCTGGAGAAGTTCCGTGTTCCTCCCTGCTCCTTGGGTCGTGGGTTTGAAGAGGCAACAGCTCCCGGCCCCTTCACAGTCACCATGACTGTAGCAGTAAGAGTCACTAACAAATACGGAGCCCACGGCATGGTCTCCTGTACCCCGTGCTGGTTTTGGTGAGTGAAGCAAGGCAGAGAGATCCGGGGACGCACCGTCTGAGATCGCAGGGAAGTCGGTGGCGCAGCCAGAATCTGGGCTGGGCAGCCTGACCCAGGAGCCCCCGCAACCACCATTTCCTGACAGCTGTGGGACTGTGGGCATCTGTATTCTCTGAGCTTTGGCTTCCTAAACCCTAAATGGAGTTAAATAGGGTATAAAGAGATCAAATGTGATAATGGATGTGACCTGCCTTATGACACCATTCAAACAACAACAAAAACCCCATCAGGTTTCATCCCCTTCCCTGCACACTTTGGCAGCTGATTCTCCAGCCCTGGGATAGTGAGGGTCTCTGAAAATGTTCAAACAGAGGTCACATCGATGGAACTGTCCGTCTTGCTGACGAGGCATAGCAAGACCTCTTGAATGTGAAATTCAGCCTCCATCAGTGGGTTTAGAGGCTCTCGCTCTGCCCAGTCTGGGACCCCCTGTGTGGACACGCCATGGCCACTGATGCTGGCGGAAGCCCCCTGTTCGTCCCAGTAAGGAAAGACTGTCTACCACATCAAGAGTGAGGCCTGAGTGCCTAGCTGGGTGAGAGGTCCTGCTCTCAGCTCTGGTTTGGGAGCCCTTGGGGATTACATCTGCCAGACTGCATCCACCACCAAGGGCCAGGGCAGGGCAGGGGCTGGGGAAGGGGCTGGGGTGGGGCAGGAGCAGGTGCAAAGGCAGGAGCTGGGGCAGGTGCAGAGGCAGGAGCAGGGACGGGAGCAGGAGTAGGGCTAGGAACAGGGCCAGGAGCCCAGGAAGGGCCAGGGAGGAGGAAGCAGGGGCAGACTCAGCCTTTATCTTCAAAGCCCAGGGTGACAAGGGACCTTCCTGGTAGTGGCTGCTAGGCAGCCGCTGGCCAGCGCTCCTGGGATAAAGGGAAACTCACTTTATCCCCTCCTGACAGGTCCATCAGCGGTGCTCAGAATAGAGACAAAGTGACCACGGCTCCAGCTGCGGCGATCCCGTGGGAGGGGTGGAGAGCATCCTGGCCACGGCCACTGCCCGGCCGTCTCCGTTCCGCCACGTGCCCACCAAGTCCACTGGCCGCAGTCTGTTCAGTAAGTGTGAGACGAACATCATCTCAATTAACGTCGTACCTTGAGGGCGTCTCCGGCCAACTCTTCCAGCCCAATCGTCCACGCGGCCATCAGGCCCTAATCAACTAATGATGGCGGAAAATGAGGGAGGCCAATCCCAATAAATTCGAAGGAAAGTCATTTTTCTCTTTTAATGCCCCTCTCCCTCCTTCCTCCTTCTTCCCACGGCACAATGCAGTAAATTAATGTCACAGTGGTTATTACAGTGCCGCTGCCGTGGCAAGTATTCAAGCTACGGTCCTGGAATATTTTACCTCAGCATTTATTTGTCCATAAAATAAAACAGGATTTATGGGATGACTCTCCAGTTTGAGGGCTGCATGGACAGCAGCTGGGGCACATCCTTATCTCCTCCACAGGTAAAGATATAGGGATGCTCTTGGAAGCAAAAGATGCCCAGTAGACCACGGGGTGCGTGAGCCAAGAAGGGCCAGTCCCCCACAGACCCGCTGGCCGAGCCTGCTGGAAAAGGCGTCAGTGAAGAGGAGAGTGTGGCTTTGAGACCGGGGTTCAGGTGCAGGAGAAGAAGGCGGCTTTCTGAGGGGAGGGTGCAGATGAATAAATAACACACTCCCCTCCCCCCAGCTCCCCTTCCTCCAGGCCCCAGGACCTGGTCCCCTGCTGAGCCAGCGCCAGGGAAGCTGGAGCGGGCATCCTAGGGCACCTGCCGGGTGCTGCCCCACTGCCTGACCATCAGGACCCCACGACCATCTCTATTGTCCCCTGTAGTCTGCCCAAGTGCTTGGGCACCGGCCGAGGCAGCCCTGCCCAGCAAAACATAAAGTGGAGTTCATTAAAACACGCCCGCGTGCGCAAAACTCTTCCCGAGAAGGAGAGTTTCCACCTTTGAGGACGAGCTCTGAAATTATAATTCACTGATTCTGAAGCCAATCATTTCGTATTTTGACTGCTGGCTTAGGAATATTCATATTTTCCACTGCATTTAAATTTCCCTGTGCCATTAAAATCTCCGAGCTCTATAATTAGGCCTCTCCTGATAGATATGGATGAGGTCTCCGTTCCGGGGAGAGCAAGCAGGAGCCTCTGGGAAGCTGGGGGTTTGCCGGGAGGGTTTCCCCTTGGCGCCGCTCTCCTCCAGTTCCCTCTCCAGCTGGAACCTTCCGGCTGCCCCCCCCCCCCACCTCCCTCTACCTGGACCTAGACCAGGTTCTCTGCAGACTGGCTGTGCCCACTCCCTGCCGCCCCTCTCCCTTCCTCTGCTCAGGCTGGCTGCTTTGGCCACTGAAATGTTTACTCACTTAAACATCATTTGCATTCCAAAAGCTGGATTTCGGACTCATGGGGTATTTATGAAATAAAGCTTGGGCTGCTTGCAGCCATCAGAACAGATGTGGCTGGCCCCATATCTGAGCCTGGGCTCCGGCCCCCAAAATAAATAAATAAATAGAAACCTTCTCCAGGGGTAAATATTATTTTATGCAATGAAATACGACACATGAGCCCTTCCAGCCTCGTCCGTGTAAACAGCCCCAGCGCTGGTGGAAGACCTCCAGCCGGCCGGCCTGGTCCCCTTGACCGCTCGCTCTCTGGGAAGCTGGGGCGTCACCGAGGCCTCATGTCCTCGCCACATCTCCCCAGTCAGGTTCTGCTGAGATCGACCGAAGTATTGGGTAATGGAGATGGAAAACCAATAAAGAGTTGGGGGGTTGGTGTGGATAAAGAATTGCTTAGAATGAATTCTGTACATAATTACTCGCGTTTTTGCTAACTACTGTATAAACAACACTTTGAACACGGCAAATTGGAATCTTGAAGACAATTCTGCTTAGGGATAGAGCTTCAATTTATTATCCCAGGATAACTGAAAACTTTTTTTCTGCTGCGTTGCAGTCAATTTCCACGGCGCGCACATTTCGAATGTGTGATTAATCATAGGAGTGCAGGGGTTGCCAATAAACACCAAAACTCTAAAACTGTAACAACTTGCTCATTTTGTGCGGTCATTCCAAACAGCTAAACAGCCTGAGCCTGTCGATGTGCCCCGGGATCAATGCTCTGGGGTCTCCGCGAAAGATTGATTTTTCTCTCAGAGGATTTCATTTCGCTCATCCACAAAAATACTGGGTTCCCTAAATAATCTGATCCCCGACTTCAGTGTGGGCCGGGAGAGCGGCCACCCACTGCCTTTACCCCTGCTGCGGGGCTGCCTCCAAGGACCACAGTGCATGCTAGACTCCTAACACTTGTTGACCCGAAGAACACTTGACCTAGAGTTTGGTGATTCCGAGAAAACACACACACACACGAAAGAAAAGAAAAGAAAAGAAAAGAATATTTCCAAATGGTTTAATTTGAACAATTATGCTTTAGTTTAAAACTAAGAAATCTGGGGCTCCTGGGGGGCTCAGTTGGTTGAACATCTGCCTTTGGCTCCTCAGGTCATGCTCCCAGGGTCCTGGGATGGTGTCCCAAGTTGGGCTCCCTGCTCCACTGGGGGTCTGCTACTTCCTCTCCCTCTGCCTGCTGCTCCCTGCTGCTTGCGTTCTCTCTCTCTCTCTTTCTCAAATAAATAAATAAAATCTTAAAAAAAGAAGTAAAAAAATAAAGTTCTTTAAGAATAATAATAAAAATAAATAAAACTAAGAAATTTGAGGACGGAGTTGAGAAACGCTCCCCTAACTGAAGCCTGTATCATATCCACGTCAATCGTGGTTCCGTCTCTATTCTCCTGTTCTGGTTTTTGCCCAGCCCTCATCGCTCATGCCTCGTTTCTGATGAACACCTCAAAGGTGGAAGGAAGCAGGCCTGTAGTGGTTATTTACTAATAACAGAATGTATCTGCCGCTTGTTGGATATTTATCCCTGAAGGTAAGGCTCCCTCATGGGGGAGGATATGAACAAACACACTGGCACCAAAAAAAAAAAAAAAAAAATTTCTACCTAGTGTCTACACGGAACCTTAAAATGTTTGCTTTACCTAGGAATTAGGTGGTTCTTTCGCTGAGGGTCTGGGCCTTTCCTCACTGTGCATGCAAAGCCTGCTTTGAAAGGAGCCCTTTTCCTGAGTGGGGATCTGTCTCCCCCACACCACCGCCAGGCGATGAGAGCAGCCCTTCCTCTACCAGGCGGCCGCCCTCGGATTATGATGGCTCACCAAAAGGTCTTGATTGACGAAAACTCAGGCCCACGACGTAAACATCAACACGACGCTGAACGCCAAACGTCTTTTTTGAAGGAGGAAAAGAAATAATAAGGTGAGATCACTTCGTTCTCTTGCAACCTAAAAATAAATGGAAGGGGCCTTCTCCCAGCTTCAGGGAGTGCATATGGATTTCTTGCTGACATTCGATTCTCTGAACTGAATGTCACACTCGCGGAGAACAGTTAAAAAAAAATAATAATGCTAGACTGTTATCGTTATTAGAAGGGCAAGAAGAATGAAATATCATGATTATCATTAGGAAACCCTGTAAAACATATTTGTACATTATCTTGGGGCAAATACAAGTGTCATGTGTTACCAATTGTTAGGCAAAGAACGTGGTAATATATTGTTCCCCTCCGGCCCTTGGTGCAGCTCAGCGCAGGGCAGAAATGATGTGCGCCGCACGTGCAAGCAGCCGGAAAGCGTCTGCGCGGGGCGTGGGGGGCTGAGGGCCGCCCCAGGACCCGCCGCCCAGAATCACTTGAGTCTGGGGTCCCCGGAGCCACAGCGCGGGGAAGGCAGCCCGAGGCCAGGCCCCGGTGATGGGAAAGCCAGGCGGAGTGTGGAAGCATCCCGGGTCCCCTCCTCATGGGGCATGGCGGGTAGGGGTGAGGAGTGGGGATGGGGAGCGGGTCTGCTCCGTGCTGGGATGGTTAGGATGGCTGCTTGCCTCAGGAGCCCCAGATTCCCAAGGAGGAACCAGATTCACATCCCTCTCATTAGACATCGATGTATGTGTGTGTGTGTGTGTGTGTGTGTGTGTGTGTGTATCTGAAATGGGGCTTGAGGGCAAATTTGGCCTGGAGAAAGGCTCCAGAGACCCCTGCCATATGAGCCCAGACAAGTCCAATCCCTCTTCACTTGTCATTTTATGGCTTTGCAAGCTAAAGGGGCTTTATTGGTTTTATTTGTTTTGGCATCAAAAGCCTTTTGCGAATGTCATGAAAATGGAAATACACGGTGCTCACGATATTTCCTGTCAGTGTCGCAAGCCCACCAGGCCTCTTCAGAGTCATCCAGCCAATGCCCGGAAGTCCACGGGGTCTCACACTAAAAGCCTGCAGTTGGCATGATCTTCCAGGTCCTGGATGTCAGGGTCCCGCATTCCTGGGAGCATCCATAGGGCCCTCTGCTGGATGCACTGTGTGGCCTGGGACCCACCCACCATCAGCTAAGGGGCCTTCAGGGAAGGCCAGACAGGGAGGGAGCTGTCCGGGTCAAGGCATGAAACCACGGCCCCAGGCAGTCCATGACGGGTGCCCACGATTCTCACGACGCTCTCTGTCTCTGGTGGCAAAGAAGGTCCAGAGGGACCAGATCGCCCCTGGAGAGCCTTGCTACAGAGAAATGACAGTATCTGCAAAGGGACCCTGGGATACTGCTTGGAAGACATTTGCCCACAGGCCCTGGGGTTTCCTGGATGCTCCAGCAGAGCCGACCTCCCACCTCCACCCTGTGGAGAGCTCCGCGTCTCTCTTGGATTTTCCTCACCCTGGAGGAGTAACACTGCCTCTGCCAGGGGACCGGGGAGAGCTGGAGGCCTTTATCTCCACCAAGCAGGACTCATGGGGAGCAGCCAGGGTTGAGGGCAGCCTGTGCCTCTGAGGCCTGATCACCCACCCCTGCAGCCTCCCCCTGCCCCTGCCCTGCTGTGAGCGAGGACATCTATGAGACAAGGCACAGTTACGCAATGTAGGGAGCCCCTTTGTCCCCAGAGGAATGCCATACTAATGGTGGCATTTCAGGCGACTTGGCAAGAAGTGGGGAAGGTATTTTGGGATAGGAGTTCCCTCAATTCACACCAAGCCTGAGACATCTAAACATAACTGCTAAAGGTTCTGTCTATTATGGGAAACTAGAATCTCAGAATAGCTCTAAGAGCCTCTTGCCTAAACTCCTTGTAGGGAAACTGAGGCCTGCGGCTGGGAGGGGTAGGGGAAGGGGGAGCTGGCAGCATCTTTGCACGTGGCCTCGCGCCACTGAGCCCCCGCTTGGTGTGAAAATCAGTGCTTGGTTTCCTGCAGTGGATGGCTTCTTTCTTTCCAGGACAAAGCTGATTTCTGCCTGTGAGTTTGCCAGCTCCCCTGTGCGGGCCGTGAGCACTGAGTTACCTGAAGTTGCTCCTCTCCAAGAAGAGGCAGCGTCTGAGGCCCTCCTCAGCCCTCCGGAATCACCCTCTGCACCTGCACAGAGCACGGCTGGCCCCGTGCACTGGGAGCCGGGGAGGTGCTGGTCTGAAGTCCCCTCTCTCACCCTCTCTTCCAGGGCACTCAGAGCCTTGTCTGACATTAGTAATTGGCTCATCTCAGGTCTTTAGATTTTCGCTCTTCTGGCTTTATCTCTAATTTTTCAAATTGACAGTGTTTAATTTTCTCTACAGTTACAAGCTGGGCAGGTACAGCATGAAGGGATTGTCAGTGAGCGGGTGGCCGGAGGTCCCAGGGACACACAGGGCACGCGGAGACCTCGGCATGTCCTCAGCCGGGCACCTACGGACAATGTGGATGTGACGTCTGAGGGCTCAGCACAGTATCTCCTCCCCACAGCTGTGGTTCCTATGGCCCTTGGCCCCCACATCCTTGTACAGACCCCCACTGTACATCCCATCCACCCCTACGGCCCCCAGTAGTCTCCTACTACTCCCCACAGCGCCATGACCTCATGGGTCTACGTGGACCCCCACTGGCCCCCACTGATATCTTCCTCAACCTTCATGTTCCTCCACCTCCACCAAGGACCTCCACAGACCCCCTCAGGGGCCCCTTAAGCCCCCGCCCTTCTTTCCCAACTGCAAATGGCAATGCTGGACAAGTCATTGTCCTTTCTGGGGAAGGGGGGCTGGCGGGGGGACTCACTCCCACCCGGCGCTGTGGAACACCCTTCTCTTTCTCTTTGCATTTCAGACCCCTTCTCCCCGATGTGCCCACGCGTTCGGTGTGTGATGCTAACTTGTGAAAAACGTGTGAGGACATTAACCCGAGGTGTTATTTATAAATATGTTATAATTTATTAAATTATATGGCACTCGACAACAACTCAGATAAAGAAGCACATTGGAGTGTTACTCCAACATGTGCACTATTTTAATAATCCTTTTATCTTAAAATATTGCCTCCTATCAGGCTGTCAGGGAGCAGCAGGAGAATCTGTTAAGCGTAGAGAGGAGGGGCATCTCTCCAATACGCTCTTCGGTGAATTATTAAAGGAGAGAGAGGCTCCAACTAATCATTTGATAAACGCAAGTAAATTATGTATAATGGGCACCTTCATGCAAAGAGCTGGAAAGTCGAGGAAAATTCTGGGGCCCAGAGCAGAACTTGCTCAAACCAGCTTCTTCGGCAGCGTTCTGTCTCCTAAGAAGGCAAGTCTGCTGGACTTAGGAGGCTTCTCTGCCACCATTTTTGGCCACACCCGGGAATCACTGTTCCTCTGTTTTACTTAATATTTTTATTTAATTTATATTCATTCTTTTTTTTTACTTAAATAGATTTAATTTTTAAAGGAAACCCTCCATCATTATCATGAATAGAAAACTAATAGCACTTACCATAAATAGGAAATAACCATAAAAAAAGAACGTATAATGGAAACAAAACCATGTAATTAAATTCCAGTTCAATATGAAGGTTTGAGGCAGCCTGGGGCCTGATCTCTCGGCTAAAAGGGGGGATTATCCAGTGTTACAGAGGCATTCAAGACGTGCTGGGGCCTGAGAGAGCCTTCTGCCCTGACCTCGGGAGACGGAGAGCATCCAAAGGGGCGCCCTTGCTCATCGGCCAGTCTGTCTTGGTGGAACCTTGGCCGGGTACCACAAAAGCCACCTCATGCTCCCACAGTGGTCCTGAGCCATCATTTTGGAGGCCCTGGACCCAAACCAAGGGAAATGATCCCATGGCTATTCTCCTGGTCACATCACAGGTTAATGAGTAAGCGCTCTCCTTTGGAATGTTGGTGGAGAGCGCTCTGTGCAGGGGTGAGGTGGGAGCCCCAGAGCCTGGGATGGGAGCCCCAGCGTGGCTGTCGGCCTCGGGGCACGTCACCTTCTCGGTCTCGTCACCAAAGCCCGAAATGGTCTGGGCGGCGACAGACCTTCTCCAACGCTGTGTGCCTCCTCCCAGCTCCGCACTTCTTTCCCGCACACCCAACAACACGAAGACATTTTTTTTTCCAAGTGTTTTTCATGTCACTGTGATGCAAACCATGTGTTGTTGGGAGAAACTACCTGGGACTGTATGTGTGAGGTTTCTCCCTCGAACCGCAGAAAGGTAATGTTGGGTGATCAAGACGCCAAGCCAAATAAGGGCAGAAAAATGAACCTAAACGAATCTCTAAACCCCAAGGAAAGCAAAAGCATCTTGCTGTCAAAATAGAAGTCTGAGCCATGTAAAATAGAAATATCCAAACGTGAAGCCAAGCTCTCCCATCATACTTAGGACCCATTTCAAACCGGGAAAAGAGAATGTCAGATAATCAAAACTCACGTGAGAAAACACAGCTACAGCTCTCACTGTTAGCTGCGATTAATACGAGCGGTTAGAGAGAGGCTAAAATAATGAAGTCATACGTTATTTTTTTTCCTTGTAGGTATAGATTTTATTTGACCTATTGCTTTTAAAATAGAATACCTTCCCAAGCACGCTTTACATGATAAAACTCGGAGACAAAAGAGAGAAAATGCAAATCAATTCTACATTACATGTATGTTGCCGCATTTGGCAAAATCAAATAAGATCTTTTCATCTCCTTACTGTAGAACAAAAACAGAGCAATATTATGAAATCTCACAGAGCTTTATTTCTCGGCGTCTTTTGTGTCCAGCCTTTTAAATTCAGGTTTTTCTGCCTTTTTTACTGACAAGCCCACAATTTTCAGAAAAGAAAGCTAGCATTAATTAAGACAGTGCCAGATGTAATTTTCTTGGGAAGTAAATTTCTGCACAACTAAAGGTTACAGAGACCTTTTCACTGTCAAAATTTACTACAGCCTGTGAATGTTAATGTTTCTAATGAAGACATGTTCTCTGTCCCTGAACTTAAAAGTACCCAGAGAAGAAGGCAAAGAGAAAAAAAAACTCTATTTGACGAATGTATCCGGAGCCTGTGCATTAATGCAGGGAACGGGCTGCCGGTGCACGTTGTAATTATAGTGTTTGGATAGCCTTGTTTTCTAAACAAGGAATATTGCCATAAATTGGCAATTTTGCATGAGGAGTGGGATTGTAGTAGGTGCCTTATGTTACAAATGAGCTCGTAGTATAATAAGCATTTACCCCATCAGGTCAAGGATGGGCACCCTCTGACTCCAGGGCGGGCGGGAGGAAAGCAGGCAGAAGACCCACATCCTCCAAGATGGGGTGATCAGTCAGGATGGACCACCGTGGGCTTCCAGTTCTCTGACATCCCAGCATGTGGGCTCAGACGGCTGCCTTGGTGCTTCCGGCCAGTGTTGATAAACGCCCGCATTTTCTGTCCGGCTCCAGGGCAACGACGTGCATGCTGAACAGGAAACAGGGTCTCCCGCTCTGTCCCTGGGGCTTGCTACCCTCCGGACTGCCGAAAGTTTGCAAGACTCACAGGGTCATGCCCAGTTCTTGATTTTTCCTCTTCAGTAAGCTGAAGAATGAGGTGACAGGGCCCTATTTAGGTTTAAAAGAGAGTCATTTCATTGGCTTGGTTTTGTCATTCCCAGGCTCTCCCCTAAAGAAACATCCTGAAAGGGAGCACAGAGAAGTATGCACAAAGACATTCTCCACCTGCACAAGCAGCAATGACACGTAGAAAAATAAAAGACGATGTTCAACAACATGAAGATGACTAAATAAATCATAATACATCTGCAAAAGGGAATAATATATAGGTATGAATCTTGCTGGTTCGAAAGATACTTCATTCGAAAGGAAAACACTTACATTATGTACACTGGAAAAAGCAAGATACAAAATTTCCTAATCTCAATTTCATTAAAAAAATGTTCAGAATGAAGACTTAATGGAAAGATGTCAAAGTGTTGACAGTTGAAATCTTTCAGTGGCAAAATCGCTGATATTTTACTTTTCCTAAGGAAGTTAGCAAAAAAGAAATTTCTAAAAAATTCCAAATATGTAATTTTTGTCATCCTCAGGAACAATGCCAGATAAGGTAATCAAGATTGAGTCAGCATCATATTCCAGCATGGACCTTCTTGAATCTGAAATTCTTTACACTCTGATTTGTCATTTTCTGTCTTTCTTCTAAAGCAAATTTGCTTTCTTTTTTTTTCTGCAATGAGCCAGATATTTAGTTTTATGTGCCCTAAGGTGTCTGTTGCAACTACTGAGCTCTGCCATTATGATCAGAGAAGCAACCACAGACAATGATAAGCTAAAGCATATGACTGTGTTCCAATAAAACTATACTTACAAAGTCAAGTGGTGGGCCGGATCTGACCTCAAGATGTGCTTGCCAGCCCTTTTCTAAATCAAACCACTGTTGCGTTATTGGATTCCAGCACTTGAACATAATTCTCCTAACACCTCCAAGGTATTAGGAAAATAACACTCCCATTTTATGGATGAGGAGACCGAGCCCAGAGAGGTGAGATGAGTTGCCAAAGTCATAGAACAAGTTTCTAGCAGAGATGGTAAGAAAATCAAGGGCACTTTACCTTTGCAGGAGTGAAGTCAGTGTCAGAGATGGCAGCCTTGGGCCCTTCTCAGTCTGGTGGTTGGGGATCTCTGGTCTTGCTTTGCACTATGTGCCTTGCCCAAGAAGGCTCCCCAGCAGTTCTCTTCATCACCTTTTGGAGGACTTGAATGGCACTTTCCATGGCTCTCTCTGATCACCATCTGCTCCAAGTGGTGCTCCCTTTTGCTCTCAAAAGTGCCGGGTTTGCACAATAAATCACGTAATCCCCTCCCCCAAAGGTATATTTGGTGGAGTTGTATCCTGTGCAAGAAAAAATGTGTACTATGCATACAACGTACAGGAAAGAAGATGAGTTTGGATGACCCCGCCCCCTGTTCTGGTGATGGAATCTACGTCTCAGAGCAGGCTTGTTGTGGGCCAAGTGGTTCTTACGTTTCCTCCAGTGTCAATCCAACAGATCCCAAGAGATTGTGCACTGGTGATTCTGACCATTGGTGATATTCCCAAATCTGAGGGCCTCCCTCTGAGTTCACCCCATTGTCCTTCTTCAAGTGACCAGTGCCTTCTTTGGAACCCTCCAAACCCTTTCCAATCAGCCCCCTCAGGGCCTCCTTAGATGGGGGGGGGGGGTGGTCAAAAGAAGAAGGCTGTGAATGGCTCGTATCAGAAAGACAAGGAAAAATAAGTGTTGATGAAGATGTGGAGAAAAGAAAACCCTTGTGCACTATTGGTGGGGATGCAAATTGTCATGTTACTATGGAAAATAGTATAGAGCTTCCTCAAAAAGTTACAAATAGAACTACCT
This sequence comes from Meles meles, assembly GCF_922984935.1. Classification (NCBI taxonomy): domain Eukaryota; kingdom Metazoa; phylum Chordata; class Mammalia; order Carnivora; family Mustelidae; genus Meles; species Meles meles. The sequence goes on along the minus strand of NC_060084.1, from coordinate 39,386,078 downwards.
TACAATCCCACAATTGCACTTTGGGAATTTCCCAAAGAAAATGAAAAAAATGAATTAAAAAAGATATATGCACTCTTATGTTTACTGCAGTGTTATATAACAGCCAACATACAGAAGAGACACAAGTGTCCACTGACAGATGAATGGATATAGAAGATGTGGCATATATATATGCAATGGAATATTACTCAGCCATCAAAAAGAATATTTTTGCTATTTGCTATGACATGGATGGAACTAGAGTGTATTATGCCAAGTGAAATAAGTTAGATGGAGAAAGACAAATACTCTATGATTTCCACTTATATGTGGAATCCAAAAAACAAAACAAATAAATAAGCAAACAAGAGTAAAAACAGACCCATAAATGCAAGAACAAAGTGATGGGGGCCAGAGAGGAGGGGGTGAGGGGATGGGCAGAATGGGTGAAGGGGAAAGGGAAGTACCAGCTTCCAGTTATGGGATGAATACGTCATGGGGATGAAAAGCACAGCATAGGGGTCACAGTCAGTGGTATGGTAATGGTGTTTTGTGGTGATAGATGGTAGTTACACTTGAGGTGAGTGCAGCATAGGGTATAAACTTGTCAAATCACTATTTGTACACCTGAAACTAAAGTACCATTGCGTGTCAACTGCATTTCAATAAAAAGAGAGAGAGAGAGAGAGAAGAATGTCAGATCCTGAACAGGCACACTGGTTCAAAGAGAGACCAAGAAGCAAAAGGAAATCCAACAGCCAAAGAGTCTTAATGGCCATGAAGAGAGAAGAGGCAAAATCAGGACGGGGGATGTGTATGCAATTGCAATACCCATCCTCCCAAAAGGCCTCTGTCCTCTCTGCCTGACTCTGGGAGAGGAGGAAAAGCAGGTGGAGAAGCACAAGAATGGAGATGTCTGGCCTGGCCCTTAACTCATGAGTTTCCACTAGACCACGTACCACACATAGACCATGGTGAATATGGACCCCTGATCCATGGAGTCATCCTCATCGGGGACCGTGTTAGAAAAGCAAATTCTCAATGGACACTGGGGCTGTCCACAGATGAATGGATAAAGAAGATGTGGTATATATATAATGGAGTACTACTCAGCCATCAAAAAGAATGAGATTTTTACCATTTGCAATGGCATAGCTAGAACCAGAGCATATTATGCTAAGTGAAATAAGTCATTCAGAGAAAGACAAATACCATATGATCTCACTCATAGGTGGGATTTAAGAAACAAAACTGATGAACATACAGGAAGGGGAGGAAAAATAAAATAGGATAAAAACAGAGAGGGAGGCAAACTATGAGACTTTAACTCTAGGAAACAAACTGAGGGTTGCCAGAGGGGAGGTGGTGGGAGGATGGGGTAACTGGGGGATGGTCTTTAAGGAGGGCATTTGATGTAATGAGCCCTGGGTGTTAATGCAACTGATGAATCACTAAATTCTACCCTGAAATTAATAATACACTATATATTAACTAACTTGAGTTTTAATAAAACAAACAAAAAAAAAGAAAGAAAGAAAGAAAAGAAACACAAATTCTCAGGTCTCCCCAGATCTCTTGAATCAAAAACCCTGGGGTAGGGCCAACTTTACAGGGGAAGTTCTCGCATACCACGGTTTGAGGATTAGACAAACCCCAGATTTGTCTAATTAGACAAATTAGACTCCGGACAAACGCCAGAGTCTAATACGTCTGGTGGCCCTTGTCCGTAGACAGAGTCAGTGTGAAGCATCATGTGCCCGGCACAGTGAGGGAAGCAGGTGTTCAAGACTGACAGGTTATTTTTCCTCTGGATGGATGGAAAGAACCCAGGGTCCTTGTTGCAGCAGACACAGGAGGAAGCTGACCCCCCTCCACGGAGATGGCGTTGATGTCGCGTTGATTCCATGCTCTGTGAGGTCTTCCTGAGTGGGGTCAGGCCAGTGGCCGGTCCCACCCCCAAGGTGAAGAGGCCAGCCCCAACCAGCTACGTGGAAACCCTGCCTCCCCAGCTCCTCTGCCTCCCTGAGCTCAGGTTACTACGGAAACCACCACGCCGCCTTTGTCTACACATGCCTCACAGTTCTTCGGAGCCCTCTCGGGCAGCACAGGCCTCCCCAGGACAGCAGAGGACAACAAAGTGTGAAACTGATAAAGATGACGAACAGTCACGCCCTACCTCACTGGTGCTGTCTGGAGGGATTTTTAATGCTGGGAGGCAACAAAGGCCGGGAAGGAGAGAGAATTTGAGACTTGGGACCTGTGATGGATGTCCCAGGGTTAGCCGGAGGTGTCCACGTTCCTCTGCTGCAGAAAATAGGGCACAGAAGGATGATTTTTGCCAATGCACCTTCCCAAGGCTCTTGTAGTGACTGCTGCAGAGCTCAGGTTTCTCCTAGGCTGCTCCCAGCAGGGGTGTCTTGACTTCAGGACAACGGACCTTAGAGTCAGAGCTTGAAGGGAACAGCCAACTTGCTTGCAAACCTATGTGTTGTTTTTTCCCTTTTTCTGTTTTTTAAAATAAATATTCGGATTTCATAGTCTGCGTGGCTTTCTCTATCTTTCTTATTCAAAAGAAGCTTTTTATTTTTTCCTCTCTTTCTCTATTCCCTCTCTCCCTCCCTCCGCTCCTTCCTTCTTTCCATCCCTCCCTACGCCTCCCAGTCCTAGTAGAGTGAAACACTTGAGTAGGTAAATTACAGCCAGCTGTGTGTGCTATGGAAACTCAAGGTTGACAACGTGCTGGCGAGTTCTCTGTTCATCATACTGCCACCTCCTCCCAACCATGACCTGCACGAAAATGCCCATTATTCAAACCCACGTGTGGCGTAGGTCTAGGGGTATCTCTGTAACTTACACAACCCTTTTGGCAAGTTACCACTGAACCCCATCTCTGCATCAACTCTGTCCCAGGGCTCTGGGGGTCATATACCCATGGATGGGTTGTGGCCTCGCTCAAGCATGAATCAGCACCAAACAATGAGACCATGAAGCTCCTTGTAAGAAATTCCCTAAGGGTGCTCCTGGCTCTTGAGGAAAAGTCACCTGACAAAAGAAATCTCACAGAAAAGGGCCCTCAGTCAGGGGCCTCCCCGAGCATCCTCAGGGAAATGAGGAGAAAGTGATTCTGTCTGACCAGCCCCCGACTCACTTGACAGGTGCAAAGAGCTCGTAGTACAGGCACTGTGGATGTTGGGGGTGGAGATGTGGTCACGAGTCATGAATTATGGGTGGAGAAGGTCACTGAAATGGAAAATTCCTCTGCGCCCTGTGGAAAGGGCAGGCTCAGAGAAGCTGGGGAAATGACACGAGCGAGTTCACCTCTGAATGTTAAAATGCACATGCCTGTGCCCGAGGACTGCCCAGACCTTCAGAGGAGGCCATGCGGTTGATGCTGCCAAGAGCCCAGGAGGGGACTGAAGTGGTGTCTTTTCCTTTGGTCCCGCCCTCATTCCTGTGAGGATGAAGGGCCCTTCCCAGCCATGCAAGACCCTAAGACGCCCCGGAGGGAGAAACCCTACCCATGACCCCTTGGACTGGAGGATCAGCCATCCCATGGCTCACCCTTGTTGCCCCTCCTTCTGGGTGACCGCAGAGCGGGTAAGAGTGGAGGGGGAGGACACCAAACCTTCAGAGGCCCAAGGATATGAGACCAAAGGAGGTTAACATTCGCTTTTATATGACATACTTACGTTTCGAATCATGGTACAGCTTTGCTGTTTCTGGCTCAGCTTGGGGACCACTCTGACCCTTAGCACATTTTCTACTGCCTGCTTTCTTCTGTTGAGGGTCTGCTTTTGTCTGATGTACGGCTGTAGAACCCTCTCTAATTCTTATTCCCCTGGAACCACAGGCCTCCCTCCTAAATGTAGGGGAAGGGTTTGGGCACATAGAGAATTTGAAGGAATGTTACAAAGCTACTTTGGCTGAGTATTTTCCTTTTCAACCTATAGCTAACACCTTGCTGATTCATTAACTTAGAAATGAACTTGGCTGCCCCAGTAATGCCTGCAAAGCCTCCCCCATTTCCAGCCAAACAAAAATAATTTCTTGGTCATGTCCCATGTGGCTCATACTGAGTCCCAAAGGCTGAAAACTACTGGCACACAGAACAGGAAGGACTGGCCCCTAGGGGCCCGGGGAAGGACTCATTCCAGCAAGTCAAGACACAAAAGGGAAGAAAGACAGCTTGGCTGGAGCTGTGGCAGGAGGAGCTTAGTATCGGCTGGAAAGGGCACGGACACCATGAATGTCCTAGTTTGTGATGAAATCTAAATGACATGCCCAAGGTCACGTCACCAGTAACTGGAAGATCGAATCCACAACCAGGGCACCGCGTACCTGCCAGTCCTGCCGACGTTCTTCTTCCTGCAGGAAGCCTTCCTGATTAACTCTGCTTCCTCCACATGTCTCAGGGTTTGATCACCGTCTCCCAGACTGCCTTGCTGTGAGCACTGGGTGCTGCCTTTCTCCTCAGGGGCACATCAGGGCACACAGGGCTGGGGCGAGGGATACTCAGAACAACTTGACAACAGGATCTACTGGCCAGCAACTGGATGTGCTCCGAGCCCTCAGCATCCTGCCTGCATGGGAACCTTCAGATGGAAATGCTGGCTGAAGAAGATGGCCAGCTCTAGGGGGAGAAGGGGATGGGGGAAGAGGTGAAACAGGATGGCTGAAAGATGTTCCCTTAGATTTCCCTTTAACAAAACCCCAGATCGCCCTGGAGGCATCACTATGCCGCTGAGCACAGAGAGAACAACAGAAAGCTGCAGGGTTGGGAAGACTTGCCCATGAATAATAATAATGAATAAGACCTTCCCTGGCCGCAGGTGACACCCAAGAGTGGCTGTGACATGACCAACCGCTGGTTAGGAATGCTGGTTCCCAGGTTCCTCGTGGGCTCATGCTCACCACCTGGGACCCTGCAGCTGGAGCTGACTGTCACCTTGTGGAAATCTGTCCCCAGTGTTCCAGGAGGCATTGCCAATGTGATTCTTTACGTGGAACATCCCAATTTCAAATTTTGTGACTAATTCAAAAAAAAATTTTTAAGCACTCTCTGGACCAAGTGAAAACTTTCCGTGGATTAGGTCAGGACCGAGGCTTACTGGTCTGTGTGGTCTCAGGTTTGAGCTCAGTCCAGAGCCTCAGCGTGCTGTCCCAGGGACCAGAGGAAAGGGCAGGGTCAGGGACCCAGCTGCCAGCTGCCAAAGGATCACTTTTCCAGAACATTCCAGCCGGAGGGAGATGCTTTTGTTAGGAGGTGCTTCTCCTTGGGAGTGTCCTGCCACCCCCTGTCCCTGCAAATATCCCCTACAGGCACCAAGTCTCCTGTCCTCTGTCCTTCCTGCCACACAACGAGGCCCCCTGCCGTCAGCAGGCACCGGCTCACCCCACGCCCCGGATCCTGAGTTCCCACTGCCCAGCTCCCCAGGCACTTCCTACTGCTTCTGTTCATCCAGCTCTGTCCCCAGCAGGACGCTGCTGCCAGCCTGCCTGACAACTGTCAGCCTGAGGTGTGGACACCTTCTCCTTGGTGGCTTCCCCTTTTTCATTAGGTTTGACAATGCGTTTTTCTGAGATTAATAGTGCAGGGGGTGGTGACAAACTGCCAGGTCCAGGTGACTCTGAAGGTTGTTGCAGCGGGAGACATGGCAGAACCCCGGGGGCCGAAGGAGGGAGTGATGGCCGCCTGTCTATCGGAGTCTGGCTTCTGCTAGACCCGGGCATCGTAGCCCTCCTCTTTACCCTTCCTGTGCAGCAAAGACAATCATGCCCAGCCCTGCATGCTGAGTGGCAGATACGCACGTGCACACACACACATGCGCGCGCACACACACACACACACACATCTCCAACACCCCTCTGCGTGGCTTCTACGGCTGGACATGCAGTGGGTGATTGGTGGCTGCTACTGGGACTGTGCTCGCAGGAGGTTACAGAGTCCAGGAAGGTCAGCTTCGGCCCAGCTCTCCAGGCTCAACACCTGCTCTGGGCTCTGTTTGTTCCTGTCCTCCTATCCCCTTCTCCGTCTTCCATGGGCCCAAACTGGAATCCTTCCCACTGTCCTAATGGGATTGAAAACAGAAGGATGAAAAGTGCAGCCCGATCTTTCCATCCTGCCCCAGCCACTTCTCTCGTACAGGTCTCTCCAAACCGCCCCATGTATCTTCCTCCGGCTCCCAGAGTAGTAAACAACACATTTCTCATTGTCCGGGCTGGGAGGGAAGGGCTCTGGAGTATAATCAGGGAAATTCAGGAAAATGACACCCATCTATTCATTCTCAGAAAGAGTATTTTGCCACACATGAAACATCCTCTCTGCACACATAAACCCATGCCTGAGTGTATGCACACACACACACACACAGGAAAACATACCTGCATGCTCGTGTGCGTGCACGTGCTCAAACACACGTGCACACGTATGTTAGTGCACAAACACACTTACGGATGTTCACACACAAATGCATGCATGCACAGACATATGCGCGTACACAAAACACATATATACACACACACACCTACCCTTAGAACAAGCTTCTGGCCCTATTTGAGGTCCAACATGATCCCTGGGCTGGGAGAGTCTTTAGAAAGCAGCCTGAGACCCAGAGAGGTGAAGGGGTTTTTTCCAGGTCACACAGACTTCCAGGTTCTGAGCAGAACTGGCAGTCCTACCCCAGAGGAACTGAATCTCTAGATTTTTCCCATAAAAATACTTCCTGGCTTACATTCATTATAGCTTTGAACTCTGATGAGTCATTTGAGAGGGTCACGGTCATTATTACTACTGAGTTCATTCTATGAATGAGAAAAATCTTTGAAACTAAGAACTTAACTTACCTAACACACGGATCTGGTCATCACGGTAGGACAGACTCCCTGGATCCTAGGCTGATTCACTCTGATGTTCTCCTGTGGAAATGAGTCAACACTAACTCCATGCAAGTTCCTTCTCTGCCCCTAGCTTACTCCATTGCACCCCTGGAACATCAAGCCCGTATCTTTTCTGGGAACATACAAGATCTGCGTGACCTTGGGCAAGTCACTCCAACTAGCTGGACCCTCATTTACCAAGCTATAAGGCGGGTGAGGAGAATGATATTAGCTATCTTTCAGGTATTAATGATTAAATAAACTCACATATACACCTGTTTCAAACTGGAAAACACTGGGCAAAAATATGAGAATATGTTATTGAGAATTGCATTATGGTGCTTACGGAAACCGAGGCACAGATGGCATTCCTCTCTGAGGGAATCTTTCATCCTGTCATCTGTTGGCTATATCTTGGGCACACCTGTCACAACTGATAGACAGATGACTGAATAAAAGAAGATATTTGAAATATCTAAAATTGACAGGGGATTTACACCAACAGCATAAAATAAAGACATAGCAACCTAATAGAAAAATGAGGAAACCTTATGAACAGGAAATTTATAGAATAGGAACCCAGAAAAGCTCATCAGCATATGAAGAAACATTCAAAATCATTAATAATCAGAGAAATACAAATTAAGTCAATAAGCTGTTATTAGGCAACTATGAGGCAAAAATTAGTAAGGGTCAATTTTAAGTAGAAGGAGTAGTGTGAGGACAGAGGGGCCTTGTGTACTGACAGGGGGACAGTGGGCCCTGTGGCTGTCCGGGCCAGGCTACTCATAATATTTAATCAAGATACATACATGAAGCCCATATATTCCGGCTGAGTGTTGCTGCATAAGAAGCCATTGCATACCTAATGACTTACAACAGCAATCATTGTTTAGTTCCACCATCTTTAATTTGGGCAGGGCTCTGCTTCTTGTGGCATCATCTGGGGTGCTCAGAGGCCAGGGATAACTTGAAAGCTGGGGGCCAGAACCTTCAGAAACTCACTGCCTTGTCTGGCAATTGATGCTGACCATTGGCAGGAATCCTCATTGATATTCTGGGGCAGAATGACCATGTGCGACCTCCACTCAGCATGGTCGCTGGTTTATATATATATATACACACATATATACATATTTTATATATATATATATAACACTGTAATAGCTCCATATATATATAGTACTCATAGTAATATATATTCATGTTATATAATTATTCATTATTATTGAAATATATGCGATATATATTATATATCATATATTTTATTTTATACATAATATATACATATACATAATATACATAATATATTATATATTATATATACATACTATACTATACATATATAATATACATAATATACTATATACTATATACATATACATAATATATTATGTATATATCATATATAATATGTTATATTATAATATATTATTATATATTTTATTTATTAATATAAATTTTTATTATTATTTATTAATCATTATTTATTAATATAAATATTATTTATTATTTATTATTATATATTATATAATTATATTATAATATAATATAATATAACATATTATATATGTATATGTATGATACATATACATATGATATATATCATACATATACATATATAATATGTTATATTATAATATAACATAATATAACATATTATATATGATATATACATAATATACTATACATATATAATATATATAATATTCTATATAATATATACATATACATAATATATAATACATATACATAATATATACATATACATAATATATTATATATGATATGATGAAATGTATACTTTGAACACATCACACTGGCATCTCATGTTTGGAAAAAGAAAATTAGAAGGATAATAGGAATAAAAAGGAATTAGGGTGAACCCAGAAATAGAGTTACACTGTCATTTGATTTTTTTTTTTTTTAGATTTTATTTTTAAGTAATCTCTACACCCAACATGAGGCTTGAACTCACAACCCTGAGGTCAAGAGTCATACTCTCTACCAACTGAGCCAGCCAGACATCCCAAAGTTTTTGATTTTTGACACAGATGCCAAAACAATACAATGGGGGACAGAGAAGTCTTTTCAACAAATGGCACTTGAATAACTGGATATCCATATGGACAAAAATGGACCTTGGTTCCTATCTCAAACCATATACAAAAGTAATTCAAGAAGAATCATATCATAGACCTAAATATTCAAGCTAAAATCATAAAGATTTTTAAAGGAAAACACCAGAGAATATCTTCATGAGCAGAGGGTAGGCAAAACTTTCTTTAATGAGGCACAATGAACAATAACCTTAAAAAAGGAGCATGCTAAATTCCATTTCATCAGAATTATAAACCTTTGCTCATCAAAAGAAATCCCCACACACATATCAATAAGTAAAAACAAAACATAGACAGAAAAAACACATGTAAAACATGTTTCTCACAAAGATTGGTGTGAGGGATATATGAAGAATTCCCTCAATTCAATCCTGAAAGGACAAATGATCTGTTTAAAAAAATGGTCAAAATATTTAAACAGATGCTTTGCAAAGGAAGGTTAAACAGATGGTCCGTAAATATAAGAAACAGGGCTCAGCATTGTTAGATCTTAGAGACATGTCTGTTAAATCTACAGTGAAGGGCTCTGGGATGGCTCAGTGGGTTGAGCAACTTTTGGTTTTGGTTCAGGTCATGATCTCAGGGTTCTGAGATCGAGCCCTGCATCAGGCTTACCGGGGAGTCTGCTCAAGATTCTCTCTCTCAGAGTCAATTGTCATATGGTTTCACTTATTTGTGGAGCATAACAAATAACATGGAGGACATAGGGAGATGGAGAGGAGAAGGGAGTTGAGGGAAATTGGAGGGGAGGTGAACCATGAGACTATGGACTCTGAAAAACAATCTGAGGGTTTTGAAGGGGCGGGGTGTGGGAGGTTGAGGGAGCCAGGTGGTGGGTATTAAGGAGGGCACGTATTGCATGGAGCACTGGGTGTGGTGCAAAAACAATGAATGCTGTTACGCTGAAAAGAAAAAATAAAAAAGATTCTCTCTCTCTCCTGCTCCCTCTGCCCCTCCCCCCTATTCTCAAATCTTAAGATTTATTTATTTGAGAGAGAGAGAGAGAGAGCATGAGCAGGGGTGGGGGGCAGAGAGAGAAGCAGACTCCCTGCTGAGCACGAGGCCCAATAAACCTGAGGAGCTCGGGATCATGACCTGAACAAACGCAGACGCTTAACTGACTGAGCCACACAGGTGGCCCTAAAAATAAATAAATCTTTAAAAAAATAAAGCTACAGTCAGGTACACTTATCACCTGTCTGAATGTCTCAGTTTAAATCTAACACATGGCTGTGCAAGGAGTCAGAGTCAGTGCAACAGGCCAGGCATGGCCCTATCCCACCCAAAAGGCCCCATTACCCAAGGTCATGCCCTTGGCTTTCCACAGTGCTCTGGGAGCCAGAAGAGGGCCCTGCAGTGAAGTGGGGGAGCAGTGTCTGGTGAAGGAGCAATCAGAGCCCAGAGTACAGGCACAAGGACTTCTATTCACACTGTCTTCTCAGAAAAACTGCATGTTCTGCCAAAGCAAGGGCAGGGCTCCTCCTCTGGGCTCCCGGAGTACATGGTTCACACACCAGCAAGCCTTGCATGCTTTCTTGATGAGCACGTTTGCATGCATGGAGGAACATAAGGGCAGGACTGGCAGCTAATACCCCTGTGCCTTGATAAGAAGCATTCAGGAACATCTGTTGAATGAATGCCTGCCTGCCTGTTTACATCAGTGGTGCTGAGGCATCATGGCCAAGATGGGATTCTCTTGGCCTGAGCACAGGGAGAAGAGCTTGGAATAGAAGCTAAGAAGATTTGGGAAGCTTTATGATGTAATCTAGATGTCTGCATTTGACCCTTGCTATTGAGAATGCTTTCTCATTCTACTCAGTATTTTCTAAGGGCCATCAGATAGACGGTGGAAGGAGTTCCAGAAACTTCCGTCTTCCTGGAGCTGTTTTTATGCTTGTTTTATAATTGGGAAGGCTCAGCTGTGGTGTGTCCATGGTTTCCACCAGTTTCACAAGGACAGTGGTGGCGGATCTATATCATGTGGCAAGAGTGAGAATCAGAGCAGACTTTTAAGTAAATGGGACTGTTTTCTGTCTGCGGCATCCCACTTACCAGCTGCCCTGCCTTGGGGGAGTTGCTTCATCTCTTTGAGTCTCAACTGACTCACCACGTCTGCCTTGAAAGCTTGGTGTGAGGATCACATGAGATAATATATGTAAATCATTCCACAGAGAGTCAGACACCTCATGGCTCCAACCGGATGGTTTCAACCCCCTTCCAAGAGTTTTGAGAACTCTCACATCATCTAGGAAATTTTGCTGGTGTTAGACCAACTTACTCACCAAGAGGATTTGGCCAACTGATCCTCTGCTCAGATTTCAGTGGGTAGAGGAAGGAAATCCAGCTTTGTTTGCTGTGGATGTTGCAAAAACAGCTCCCACTTCTTGTTACCAAAATGGTAGCCAATTGAGCCAACCGCTTGATTTTCCCCTTTATTTTATGCGCCCCCCCCCCCACTGGGTGAGTATTCACCAGGAGGAATATCACAAGGAACCACCCCTGCCCTTCACAAACTGTGAGTTGAATTTCCTGGGTCTCTGGGTTTTCCCACGAGACAGAAGGAGAAAGGGCACAACCATTTAAATAACAGCCCCAAATGCAAAGGAGCCAGCACGTTTTGCCCTGGAAGTCAATAACGCCCGCTCCCCCACCCAGCAAATGAGAGATTAGCCCCAACACACTGATCTCCCATCAATTCTAGACTACCAACTGAGCGGAGGCCACAGGCACGCCCAGAAATTCAGGCCTCCAACCCTTGGGGGGCAGAGACAGACCACCCCCCAAAGGTTAACGAGGCAATTATGTTTCTGGTTAAAGATGAGAGCAGTCAGGGCCACTGGGTTCATTATAACATTTAGAATACAGAGTGCTAACTACGGAAGGAAAAGCACAGGGGAAGAGGGACGGCAGCAAAGAGAAGCATAAAACAGAATCAATAGAAAGACAGACCACGCACTTGCTGTGAGTGTAAGAATGGCATTTCCTTTTATTTCCTACTTCTTCCTCAAAATCTTTCTCCAGATGCCCACAGTATTCTCTTCTCCGTGTCCATATGCTCAGGAAATGTGTTCAGACCACACATATGAGGCATTCTCCACCCGAGCCCTGGGCGGGCTGGGTCCCTCGGTTCTCTGCTCAGTTTGGACGTCATTTGGATATTCCAGGATTTAGAGCTGGTCTTTAATGGTGATTGTCAAGCTTCTGTCTGTTCTTGCTTATTCATTTAGTCAATAGGAACCTGCCCTCATAAAGCTTACGCTCTAAAGGAAAACTTGACAGCATAAAAATCTAAAATCAAATATCCTACAAGAAGGACACAGAAGCATAGAAATTGGGACATACTTGACCCATGAGAGAAAAGTTGTGTACATATGGCAGGGACATAATAAGGGAACCATGTCTAAACTTCAGGGTCCTCTAAGATTAGTAGAAAACAAAAACTAGTCTGTAGGGTGCATGGGTGGCTCAGTCAGTTGGGCATCTGCTTTTGGCTCAGGTCATAGTCCCAAGGCTCTGAAAGTGAGCCCCACATCAGGTTCGCTGCTCAGTGGGGACCCTGATTTTCCCTCTCCTCCCAGCTCATGCTCTCTGTCTCTCACTATCTCTGTCTCTGTCTCTCTCAAATAAGTAAACAAAATCTTAAAAAAAAAACTAGTCTGTAAGAAAAGGGCATGAGCAAGAAGGATGCTGCCAGAGAAACATGCTGTGCAAAGGCACTGGGGCAGGCAAATGCAGTATGCTTGATGTCTGGCTGAAGGGCTCTAGTGTGAGAGTGTTAAGGTAGGCAAGGGTTGGCATATTTATGCCTTTGTCCTAAAAGCAAATGGAAGGCTTAAAGAATTTTTCACAGTGTTCCAAAGTGAGCTGGAGGGAAGTAGGGAGGTAAGAATCAATAGGACTTGGTGATGGTTCAGATATGGTGATGGGGAATGATTGATCAACAGGGAAGTTTCTCAAATGACACTTAGGATTCTGTCTTCAAAAATGGTGCTTTGCGGGAAGAGCCTTCCTCAATATCCCGCAGTGTGACTGCGGTAGGTCCCTGACCTAAGCCAGGCCTACTCTCGGATTACCAGAACCTTCCAGGATGCTTTTATGCTCTTAGCTGAGGCGAAGGGTGGCAGGAAAAGATTTCATGGCCCTGATCTCTGAAGCATAACTGAGAGACCCTAAGAAAAATGGTTTGCAGGTACCCAGGACTTGCTTCTTAGACTGTGTAGCAGATTGACATCATCCTTTCTTCTGCCCCTCATGGAAAGTAGGAGTGGGAGGGTGCATAAGAACAGTATCATCATTGTTTAAAGATCAAGAAACCAACTATGCAAGTTTCCTCCCAGGTGGCTTGTTCACAAACATATAACCTGGCCCGGGGCCCGGCACACAGCAGATGGTCAATACATGCTCGTTGCGTTCAGGAAGAAGGGGCCTGCCTAAGATCACACAGAGCAGAAGCTACACTAAGCATTTCCTCCAGCTCTTCCAATGACTTCAGGAACGACCATCCCCGGGACGTCTGGATTCGGCCCATTTAGGGAGGGTGCTGTAGAGAAAAGACATGCCAGAGACTAGCACAGTCCGGAGCAAGGGGTGTGGCTGGCCCATTGTGGGCAGTGGCCTGTCTAGAGATCTGAAGGTGCTCATTAGGTGTGGGCTGGGAGGTGAGGACATTCCAGATGCCAGGATCCAGGTGGGTTGTCATGGAAGGTCAAGAAACCATCCAGTTCCAGAAGCAGGGAGCAACATCCCATTGGTGGCAGGAGTCGGGGCCACCAATCTCTCAGGCTAGACTCTGTGTTACTCTGCCATGTGCATACATTACTGTGGACCTGCCTAATTTGCTTTTATTTTTTAAGGATTTTTATTTATTTGACACACAGAGAGAGAAATCACAAGTGGGCAGAGAGGCAGGCAGAGAGAGAGAGGAGGAATCAGGCTCCCTGCTGAGCAGAGAGCCCGATGCGGGACTTGATCCCAAGACCCTGAAATCATGACCTGAGCTGAAGGCAGAGGCTTAACCCACTGAGCCACCCAGGCGCCCCTGATTTGCTTTTAAAGATTAAGACCTATGCATGTGACTAGACCGAAGTGTATGGTTGTAATTCACATTCTTTTTTTTTTTTTTAATTTTTTTTTTAATTTATTTGACACAGAGAGAGAGAGAGGTCACAAGCAGACAGAGAGGCAGGCAGAGAGAGGGGGAAGCAGGTTCCCTGCCGAGCAGGGAGCCCAATGTGGGGCTTGATCCCAGGATCCTGGGATCATGACCTGAGTAGAAGGCAGAGGATTAACCCATTGAGCCACCCAGGTGCCCCTGTATTTCGCATTCTTGATATACATTGTCAATATGGCTTCCCAGAGGGTTTTCCTGAGCCGCATGACGACCAGCCTATACCTGAGAATATGATTTGTCCACATATTCACCACAGTGAAACTTACATGATTTAAAAATGGTACCATTTTTATAAATTAAAATTAACATCACATTGCTATCTCTTTAATTACTCCTGAGTGCGATCATTTTATCTGCTTATTACCCATTTGCATTAATATTCTGTAAATTACTACATTCTTTGCAACCCTCTTCCCAAACCAACCTGTTGGGGTAAACGTGTGCTTTAAAATATTGTGGTCTGCATTCTGCTTATAAATTAACGCATGCTTACTGCAAAATATAAGAGAATAAGGAAAAACATTAAAAATAAAAATAGCTAGTATTTCCACAACCAAGAAGAATCAGTAATTGATTTTTTTTCCCTGGTAGGTAACTAGTTTTTTTTTTCTTTTTAATCATTGATTTTTAAGTAATTTTTAAAACATGAAGGGAATTAATTCCTTATCTATAGTGCTTTTAAAAATGCCCATCTGTTTTCTTTGTTTGTTTGTTTTTAATTGTGATACATTTCTACATAAAATGCCAGTAATGTTCACAAACTGCTATCGGTCTTCCCCCTCTTTTCTTATCTTATACTAATTTTAGGTTTTGGAAGTTCTCCCTCAACCTAATTGCTGTTATATTTTCAAAAAATTTTTGGCATTTAACTAGTTAATTCATCTGAAATTGATTTTGCCATAGAATGGGATATATGGATATGCCTTGAATGTTTTTCCTAATGAGCTAGTAATTCCCAAAGTCACTTATTGAATTATCCATCTTTTCCTTTTGGCGAGTTGCTTGTTCTATCACAAATTAAATGCCTGCATACACTAGGGCATGTTTCTTTCTGGGCTATCAATTCTCATCCATTGATCTGTTCCTTCTTTTTGTCAATACCACATTGTTCTAAGTACTGTGGCTCTATAACGCATTTTAGTATCTGTTGCTGCAAGTCCGTCCACTCTGTAAAAAAACATTTAGCCGTCCTGACTTTATTCTTCAAATGAATCTCATAATCTTTTTGCTAATCTAGATCTATGCCTAAGTCTGTATGTCTAAGTAAATCCACACATCCACAGCTACATATCTGTGGCTATATTTATGCTCACATACACATTGACATTGTGAACTTTTGTTCCTTTGGGAAGAGTAGGCAACCTAAAAAAGATTTAAGAACTGGAACAAAGGAAAAGAAAACTTGTGTGAGGGTGTGTGTGCGTGTGCATGTGCGTGTGTGTGTGTGTGTGTGTCTTACGTACCAGGCATATTGGGCTGTGCACTAGAGGTAAGGACTCCTGTCCCTCTAGCAGCCCATGGACCAGCTGGGGAGTCAAATGGAAACAGATATCTGGATTCCACGGCACCAAATGACTAAAACAATAACATGTACAAAGGAAAACTCCCACAGTCCCAGCATCAGCCAAGGGCAAGACTGCCAGTGGATGGCAGGAAACAGAGAAACAGGTGACCTCATTCATTCATTCATTCATTCATTCATTTCTTGAGTGCTTGCTGCATCCCGGACATGACTGCTGCCTCACGGAGATTGCAGTCTAGAGAAGGACACCAGAAAATAAGTAAGCGGGCATTTCACCCCCTGGGATGGATTCTCTGGATGGCCCAGGGCTGGGTGCAAAGGGAACATGGGGACAGGTGCTGACCAAGGTCCAGGGGCAAGCGAAGGCTTCCCTGGGGAGATGACTCTTTTGAACGGAGGCTGGGACGGAGTAGGAAGAGCTGAGGCAAGGAGAAGGAGAAGGAATATGCGGGACGAGGAGTGTTTCTGTGAGCACCTGGAGCTCGGAGGACACATCATGTCTAAAGACCTCAGGGGAGCCAGGAAGGGGGGTTGGGGAGAGGACTGGGAGCCACTTGTCCCGGAGCAGATGCCACAGGACAGCAGATGCCAGGGCGAGGCGTACTCACATTCCCGCTCGAGACATTTTGAGTTTTCCTAAAGGGAGACTTCTTTCCTGACTTGTTTTCCAGAGGCCTGATCTCCTTGGGAAAGAGATGAGATGCTAGCTAGGTTCTGAAGTGCAGGATGCGAGGACTAGAGGTGGGGAGGGAGCGGGGGCAGGAGACCTGGCCAGGGCAGCATCAGGGGGGGCAGGGCAGTTCCTACCCCAGAGCAGAACACCTGCAAGGCATAACCAGGCTAAACCTATATCCCTGGCTCTGAGTCTGGAGGGAGACCCTGTACCCAAGACAGGTCAGGATGCCCTTCTCCAGGGAGGGGGGAGCTTGGGCGAGGATCTGATCACTTGACACTGGGATCAGCTGAAACTGGAGGCTCCGGGCTTGTGGCTGTTGGGTGAACCTCTGGGATTTTAGTGTGTCCAAAGGGGCAGAAGAGACAAAAACAGTTGGGACAAAAATCTCCCAACAGCCCTGCAGAATGGGAACTTAAATCACATTTATTTTGATTTAATAAATAGGACAGTCCCGGCACATCTGAGTTTGTGGAATGTGTAATATTTAAGTCCCCCACTACACAAAATAGGAGATATACAAAAAAATGGAGATGAAAAAATTACCAACATGTCCAATTCTCAAACCCAACCGTTGTTAAAATTTTGATAAGCTTCAGGATTTTGCTAATAGGACTTTGGTTTTTATTTGGGGCTTGCATGTGTGTGTGTTTTACATAGTTCTAACCGTACTGTAAATATTATTTCATACCTTGCCTTTCTGCCTATAAATTTAACATAGGCATTTTTTTTTCTGTTATTACAAAGACTTGGTAGAATAAATCATACAGGTAAAAGATGTATAGATTTGACTCCCTAATATTTAAAACATACAAGTATTCAAAAGTTATTATTAAGAGGCAAACAATTAACTGCAGATGAAATTTGCATCAAAGAAAAAAGAAAAAAAGAAAATTTGCATTAAGAACAGGAATCAATGTTTTTATTATGCAAAGTACACACAGGAACTGATAGGAAAAAGACCAAGACCCTAAAAACATAAAAACAAGTAACTCACAAAAAAGTCTTAAAAGAGGAAAAACATGTGGTCAGCATAAAAAGTTATTTATTCTCACTAGAATTCAAAGGAATACAAATTAAGACCTTGACATACCATTTATCTTTCCTCATATTAGAAAAGATTTTAAAATATCTTTAGTCCGCAGCTTGGCAGGGTAGGACTAAGGTGAATTATATGTGGGGTTATAGATTGGTACAAGATTTGGGGGAAACTGGCATTTTGTATCAAAAACCTTACCTTTCTTCATTCATTCGGTAATCCCACTTCCGCAGCTTTCACGGGAGAACGCAATCAGAGGTAACCACAAAGATTTATGCCCACGGATATTCATCACAACATTATTTGTAATGGTGGAAAATTGGAAACAACCTCCTGTCCATCCAACAGGAATTGGTTAAGTAGACTATAATGCGGTCATTAGAATTTAGAAAACTGTGTAACAGCATTGAAAAATGACTTCTCCGTTTCCATAAGTTTCTACCACTTTTACAAAAACGCAGAAGGAGATTTGGAAGTTTATTTATCCTGTTTTACACAAATAGGGTGAAATGTGTCTTTGGCACACTAGAGTGCTCTCAGTTTTGCAAACCTTGAATTTAGGACCCCCCCCCCCCCCATAAGCACAGCTCTCCCTGGCATTTCAGACCCCCCACTCAAGGTCTAACTAGTTGCTATATTGGTACCCCTGGCAAGTAGAAGAGGTAACTGAGGGCTTTTCCAGTGTCTCCTTCCTTCTGTCCCTGGAAACCTGTGTGCTGGGTTGGTCCTTCGCCTGTCTTGCAGGCAGACACAGGAAGTCACTCTTCAACATAGAAAAGTATCTTAGAATAGCCTTCACTCACAAAACAGTTTCAATATAGTCACTCAAGAAGGCAGTCCCTGGGCACCTGGGTGGCTCAGTGGGTTAAGCCTCTGTTTTCAGCTCAGGTCATGATCTCAGGGTCCTGGGATTGAGCCCCACATTGGGCTCTCTGCTCAGCAGAGATTCTGCTTCTCTCTCCCCCTCTGCCTGCCTCTCTGCCTGCCTCTCTGCCTACTTGTGATCTCTCTCTGTCAAGTAAATAAATAAAATCTTAAAAAAAAAAAAAAGAAGGCAGTCCCATGTATGATTGGATTTGAATATTTTTCTACAAATCTGACTTTTCACATTCACCAGCTCCCAACTGTCCCCCGCCCCTCCACCTCCTGCAGGTGGGCTGACAGGGAGCCCCACCTTTGCTCACCTCCCCTCTCTCCTGTAAGCCCACTGGTCTTGGTGCTGTGCACTTGGAGGAGGTAAAAGGAGAGCCGAGGGTCCAGGGAAGCTCTTACTTGGCTGGCAGAAAGCTCTCTCTCTCTTTCTCTCTTTCCCCTCCTTCTCATTTTAATTCCAGTGTAGTTAACATAAAGTTTCATTGGTTTCAGGTGTACAATATGATGATGCAACAATTCTATACATTTCTCAGGGCTCATCACGACAAGTGCACTCTTAATCCCCATCACCTGTTTCCTCCATCCCTCCACCCACCTCCCCTCTGCTAAACATCAGTTTGTTCTCCATAGTTAAGAGTCCATTTCTAGGCTTATCTCTTAGTTTTTATTTGTTTCTTTTGTTTCTTAAATTCCACGTATGAGTGAAAGCATGTGGTATTTGTCTTTCTCTGACTGGCTTATTTCGCTTAGTATAATTCTGTCTAGCTCCATCCACATTGTTGCAAATGACAGAATTTCTTTCTTTTTTCTTTTTTTTTTAAGATTTTATTTATTTCTTTGACAGACAAAGATCACAAGTAGGCAGAAGCAGGCAGAGAGAAAGAGGGGGAAGCAGGCTCCCCGCTGAGCAGAAAGTCTGATGCGGGGCTCGATCCCAGGACCCTGAGGTCATGACCTGAGCCGAAGGCAGAGGCTTTAACCCACTGAGCCACCCAGGTGCCCTCTTTCTTTCTTTCTTTTAAAAAAAAATTCATTCATTTATCTGAGAGAGAAAGAGAGAGAGGGAGTGGGGGAAGGGCCTAGGGAGAGGAAGAGAGAGAACCTCAAGCGGACTCTCCACTGCATCTCCCCATGCAATGCAGGGGCTCGGTCTCACAACCCTGAGACCATGACCCGAGCTGAAACCAAGAGTCGGACACTTAACCAACTGAGCCACCCAGGCGCCTTGGATTTTATTCTTTTTTAGGGCTGAATGATATTCCCTGTTTGTATAATATACCACATCTTCTTTATCCATCCCCTTCTCTCTTAACCCTGTTTGTAGCCTCAGTGTGGTTGAGGGCTTCAAGAATCAAATAATCAGTTATTGTTGGTTGGGGTAAATTGAGATTTTCACGAGATGGCAGATATGGCGCCTACTTCATGTTTTATCCAGTCCTGAGAGAGGAAAGGCCTGTTTAACAGCGTGAAACAACTTGTCTGCACTTCGTTTCCCTCATGCGTCTAAAGCCCGAGTCATGTCAGTCTCGTGGTCCCCCTCATGCTCTTCTGCCCATGCTTGCTCCTCCCACCTACCCCCTGCCCAAGGCAGCTCAGTGCCTCTCCCTCCAAGAGCGGCTACAGACACCCGTCTCCTTACATCCTCAGCACGTTCCTCAAGTGTAGAATCCACTCTGCCAAGTAAGACTTAAGGTTTCCCTTAACCGAGCATAAACTCCAAGAGGCCAGAGACTATGTTCGACTCATCTGTACAAGGCCAACAATGCGTTACTCAGGGCCGGGACCCAGTAGGCGCTTAGGGAACATTTACTAGATCGTGCCTTTTATACATGGCATTGACCTCAGTTGTGGCATTGATAGGACTGACCTGTTTAAGGTCAAAGTCACAAAGGGGAGAGGTGACCCCAGGTGGGTTCCAGGAGGGCTGACATTTATAAAGGGGTCAGAGAAGGCATTTCAGGGCTCTGTGCCATCCTGAAAACTCAGACAGGCCAAGACTCACCAGAGCAGAACTTACTTACAGGGTTAATCACAAGGCTCAGGTTATGGGAGATTAACCAGACAAGTGAAATGTGGTGGTCAGAACGGGCGATGTTCGCTCCTCAGAAAAAGTGTTTTTTGCACACCTCAAGATTAATGTCTCCTGACCACTGAGTCTATTCAGGGCCCTCCTGTGTCAAATTTCTATTCACTCATTCATCTTGACTGCCTACCTCAGTGCCGATGAAAGCCAGGAGTGCTGGTTGCACAAAATTAGGAAGGTTCCAAGAAACCCCCCAGGCCCTTCGGACCAGGGCTGTGACTTTGAGCTAGTATATAAAATTAAGTAACTAGCTTCACAGGTTAATTGACAAGAGCTAGAAAAGAATCCTAGTGTCTGTCTTTTCTACCTCCCAGGTTCCGCCTCTGGTTGGGACAGCGCGTTGATGGATAGGAGGTGCACTGCGTTTGGAGGGCACAGAGCAAGGCTCCAGCAACCGTGATAAACAGGGGGCACCAGACAGCAAAGAGGACCACGTGTGAGCAGCACAGCGAGCAAACACGGGAGGCTCTGGAATTTCTCCCTAGGAGGCATTTAGGACAGGAATCTGGCTGGAAGTGGGGACAGGGCATTTCTGGGGAATCTGTGCTTTTACAGCAAAGACACAGTTTGTCCTTAGCATCTGCATCTGCAAGTCGGGTGGCCTGTGGGTGGGGTCAGGGAGGAGGCGGATAAAGATGAAGACTGGAACTCCCCAAGCCCATCTCGGTATGACCACAAAAATACCCCATGGTTCTAAAGGAAAGTGTGGTGAGGGTTTAGAATTTACCCAGTGAAACAGTCCGTGTGGACAGCCAGAATGGAGTCAGCTGGACTGACTGTCTTTGGATATCCTGGACCAATGGAAAAGCCATGTTGCTCTGTCTTTAACTGTAAGCCTGGAGGACATATTGGTGGTGGCAGTGGGACAGAGACTCAAGCACCGTCCCCAGGCGCCAAACAGTGTCTCTATGGCAACACGCAATGGTAGCTCTCTTGACCTGGGAAGGTGACTCCCCGAGTCTGGGCTCCTTGCTTCTGGCAGGTCAGGGTGAGCCCCCATGTCAGAAGGAGTCAGTGCAGAAACAGGGTCCACCAGCCCACTGAGATCAGCTTGAAGCCAGTGCGTGTCTACACTCCCTTTACCAAGTGCACTTGCTTTACTCTTGGTGTCTGTGACCCCAAAGAGTAAAGACCCCACTTGTCCTGCTTGCTGGCATCTTCTGCAGGGGAATCTTACCCAGTACTCCATCGACCAGTCTCTGCCAGTCGCCAAGACATCTTCCTTGTGTGGCAGGCTCTGCCTCAGCCAGACTCAATTCACTTGTCTTTAGGCTCCTGTGGGTGCAGCAAAGAATTTCTCACTAACGTCTTTATAAAATAACTCTCAGAGATTAAAAAAAAAAAAAAAAGTATTTCCTGTGCTTTGATCTCCCCGTGCCCACCTACTGCTCTGTGTCAGTTTCTCTCCTCTAGAGAGAAGGACTCTTCCCTCCTCCCCCCAGGAGTGTTTACCTATGCAGGTTCGCTTTGATAACCTTCTGTAATGTTTTATAGGATTTTTCTCCCCACCCTATAGGTCCTGCACACTTCTTGTTAAATTTATTTCTGGATATTTTATGTTTGGGAATGTTGTAATAAATGGGGATCATTTTCTGTAACATTTATCAACGGGTGATTTCTGATAAAAATAGGCAGTGATTATATTTATATTTTATTATGTAATGTGCCACTTTACTCAGTTCCCATTAATTTCAATAAATTTTTAATTGGTTCTGTAGGCTTTTCCAGGTAGAGAGCCATATTGCAAGCAAGAATATATTTTTAAAATCTTATTTTCTCTTTTCTGGAATGTACTTTTTTTTTTTTATTTCTGTGTGTGCATGTGTGTTGGGGGGAGGTCTGTGAATGAGAGAAAGAGAGAAAGATTTCTTTTTTTTCCCATTGTCTGGAATAGTTAAATTACAGTAAAGTTATCTGTCCCTTAAAGGATTGATAAACTTTGCCTATCAAACCTTCTGGTTCTAAGATCTTTACAAAGTTAGTTCTTTGACAATACTTCTATTTTTTTTTAAGGGTCTCTGGCTTACTTGTATTTCCTAGATTTTCTTAAGCCAGTTGAAATGTGTTTTCCCTGAACATTATGAATTGTATGCAGTTTCCATATTTAGCAGAGTCGTTCATAGAAATCTTTTAAGCATCTATAAATCCCCTTCCTATTTGTGATTATGTCTTTATTCTCAATCCTATTTTGGTCTCATTTTTCCTTGATTAGATTTCTTGGTTTTGAATATTTTATTCGTCAGTTCAGAGAACCCAATCTCATTTATTTAGCAATTCTGCTGACTGCATATTTATGCTGGTTATTTCTGTTAATTCTTTCCTCCTACTTTTCGTATGCTTTCTTGTGTTTTTGCTGACTTGTCAGGTTTAACAGTCAGACTATTTGTTTTTATTTTGGTCTTGCTTAATAAGAAAAACATATAAGATTATTACTGCAATAATAAGTGCAGCTTTGGCTGCAACCCCCACGTTTTCCTCTGTTGTTAGCTCAGCGTTTTTCAAATAGTCTATATTTGTAGTTATGGTTTCTCTTTTACCAAGTTACATAGCAATATGTTTATTAAATTTCAAGTAAACTTGACCCTTGAACAACGTGGGGATTAGAGGTGGGGACCCCCCCCCATGTGGTTGAAAACCCATGTATAGCTTTTATGTATTTATGTGCTTATTTACTTTTTTTTCCCCTTTTTTTTCCATTTTATTTTTTCAGCGTAACAGTATTCATTGTTTTTGCACAACACCCAGTGCTCCATGTAAAACGTGCCCTCCCCATTACCCACCACCTGTTCCCCCAACCTCCCACCCCTGACCCTTCAAAACCCTCAGGTTGTTTTTCAGAGTCCATAGTCTCTTATGGTTCGCCTCCCCTTCAAAATAATTTTTTTTTAATAAACATATAATGTATTTTTATCCCCAGGGGTACAGGTCTGTGAATTGCCAGGTTTACACACTTCACAGCACTCACGATAGCACATACCCTCCCCAATGTCCATAGCCCCCTCCCCCTCTCCCAATCCCACCTCCCCCCAGCAACCCCCGTTTGTTTTGTGAGATTAAGAGTCATTTATGGTTTGTCTCCCTCCCAATCCCATCTTGTTTCATTTATTCTTCTCCTATCCCCCTACCCCCCCATGTTGCTTCTCCATGTCCTCATATCAGGGAGATCATATGATAGTTGTCTTTCTCCCATTGACTTATTTCACTAAGCATGATACGCTCTAGTTCCATCCACGTCATGGCAAATGGCAAGATTTCATTTCTTTTGATGGCTGCATAGTATTCCATTGTGTATATATACCACCTCTTCTTTATGCATTCATCTGTTGATGGACATCTAGGTTCTTTCCATAGTTTGGCTATTGTAGACATTGCTGCTATAAACATTCGGGTACACGTGCCCCTTCGGATCACTATGTTTGTATCTTTAGGGTAAATACCCAGTAGTGCAATTGCTGGGTCATAGGGTAGTTCTATTTTCAACATTTTGAGGAACCTCCATGCTGTTTTCCAGAGTGGTTGCACCAGCTTTCATTCCCACCAACAGTGGAGGAGGGTTCCCCTTTCTCCACATCCTCGCCAGCATCTGTCATTTCCTGACTTGTAAATTTTAGCCATTCTGACTGGTGTGAGGTGATATCACATTGTGGTTTTGATTTGTATTTCCCTGATGCCGAGTGACGTGGAGCACTTTTTCATGTGTCTGTTGGCCATCTGGATGTCTTCTTTGCAGAAATGTCTGTTCATGTCTTCTGCCCATTTCTTGATTGGATTGTTTGTTCTTTGGGTGTTGAGTTTGCTAAGTTCCTTATAGATTTTGGATACTAGCCCTTTGTCTGATATGTTGTTTGCAAATATCTTCTCCCATTCTGTCAGTTGTCTTTTGGTTTTGTTAACTGTTTCCTTTGCTGTGCAAAAGCTTTTGATCTTGATGAAATCCCAATAGTTCATTTTTGGCTTATTTACTTTTTATTCAAGTATAGTTAACATACAGTGTTGTATTTTTGCATATAACTTGTGGATTCCCCAAAACTTAACTACTAATAGCTTAATGTTGATTAATACATATTTTGTGTATTAATATGTATTCTATATTATATTCTTATAATAAAGTTAAGCTAGAGAAAATAAAGTGTTAATAAGAAATCGTAAGGAAGAAAATGCATTTACAGTACTGTGCTATATTTATCAAAAAATCTGCATAAATGTGGACCCACACACTTTAGATGCATGTGGTTAAGGGCCAACTGTAGCTTCTCATTTAAAATCATGTTATTTATATATAGCACATTTGTGTTGCAATGTCCACAAGAGACAAAATATGAAAAGAGGTCAGATGTCCATCAACAGATGAATGGATAAAGATGTGGTATATACAATGGAATATTACTCAGCCATAAAAAGAATGCAAACTTGTCATTTGCAATGGCATGGATGGAACTAGAGGGTATTATGTTATGCAAAATAAGCCAGTAAGAAAAAGATAATTACCATATGATTTCACTCATATGTGGAAATTAAGAAACAAAATAGATGAACATAGGGGAAGGGAAGGAAAAATAAAATAGGATAAAACAGAGAGGGAGGCAAACCACAAGAGAGTCTTAACTACAGGAAGCAAAGTGTGGGTTCCTGGAGGGGAGGTGGGTAGGGGGCTAGGATACTAGGTGATGGGCATTAAGGAGGGCATTTGATGTAATAAGCACTGGATGTTATATGCAATTGATAAATCACTAAATTCTATCTCTGAAATTAATACTATACTATATTTTAATTAAATTGAATTTAAACAAATTTTAATTAATTAATTTAATTAAATTAATTAATTTAATAATTAATTAATGATTATTAAATTGGTCTATTTAATTAAATAAATTAAATAAATAAATTGGATTTAAATAAAAAGATTTTTTAAAAAGAATTTATTTGGATATTTTGGAGGTAATTATTACCATAAATATTCCATGAGCACTAGAAAATAAAGCAGTATCTCTTTAATGTGTGATATCTTACTATTAAATAAACTTTATCAAGAGACTTCTCTGACTTTGATATATTAAGTGAGCAAAGAATAAAATATGTTACCAAATCAGAAAAACAGAGCTATAATCTACCACGAACATTGGGTTTCTCTACATTTATCTTTATATTGTCTAAAAGCTTCTCAGTATATATTTTGATTCAATGTTATTCATGATGGCAACAATAATAATACCTAACATGGATGAGGTACTTAAGAAATAGCAAAATCTGGGGCGCCCGGGTGGCTCAGTGGGTTAAAGCCTTTGCCTTCGGCTCAGGTCATGATCTCAGAGTCCTGGGATCCAGCCCGGCATCGGGCTTTCTGTTCCGCAGGGAGCCTGCTTCCTCCTCTCTCTCTGCCTGCCTCTCTGCCTAGTGATTTCTCTCTGTCAAATAAATAAAATATTAAAAAAAAAAAAAGAAACACCGAAATCTGTGCCAGACACACTGATTGCCTTGGCTTTTCGATCTTCGTAGGGGAGACTATAAGGTTTGTCTGCAGTTTACAGACCTGAAACTGACACTCGCGGAGTGCATCAGGTAGGGTTGGATTAAGCTACATGGGACAGGAGAAAAACAACAGCTAAAGCAAGCTGGAACTTCCTTCTGCTCGCTTGCTGGTCCAGTGCTGGTGTTGTGGGGACTTCAAGCCAACTCCAAGGGCATGGGCTCCTCCTCATGTCCCACTACACTCAGCATACAGATCTGAACCTGTAGCTGGCTGACTTCAGATTCAGGGCAGCTGTCCTCCTCCTTTGGCTGACTTCAGATTCAGGGCAGCTGTCCTCCTCCTTTAGTGTCCAAAGGAAACACATGAAGGGCCCCTGACCCTTAGGATCATCAAAGTCACCCCAACCATGTTCATTCCCAAACCCTTAACAGCCCAAGAAGTCAGGAGACTCTTGTGCCCAGGACAAGCTTCTGCTGAAGCTGGGATCGAAGAAACTCGGCATGCAATCCTCATAGGTGTGCCGTGAGCCATCCCCTGAGGCCTCGCCCCCCTCCACGTGCTGCTGCCAAGTGCTTTTGCCATCAAGCATCTTTAATATTTATTTTTATGGTCTGAACTCTCCTTTGGGAAAGCAGAAGACACATTCTCTACCTTCCGGCCCCTTTATCAATGCCCAACACTAATGCTAGCGCAATCTCATGAGCCAGCTCCTGAGAAAGTGGGGAAGAAGATGTAGACAGCTTTTCTTTTAACTGGACCATCTACCTCCCTGGAGGTAGTGTGGGAAAAAAGTTCACTTTCACGGGATGGCAGAGGGATGAACAGAGGAGAAGTATATGCACATAAACACACACACAGAGACACACACACACAAATAAATATTTCAACAAATTAGCCTGACCCTTAAGACCTGCCAAGAAAACTTTGAAAAGAAAGAGATAGTTTGGGACACCTGGGTGGCTCTGTCTGTTAAGTCTGCCTTCAGCTCAGGTCATGATCCCAGGGTCCTGGGATCAAGGTCCTTGCTTGGTGGGAAGCCTGTTTCTGGTTCTCCCTCTGCCTGCCACTCCCCCTGCTTGTGCTCTTTCTCTGAAAAATAAATAAAATCTAAAAAAAAAAAGTAATCTTCCTAGAAATGTTGGGAATTATCCTTTGGGTCCCTTTGAGAGGAGCATCCTTTGTTCATGACCTTTTCTATTTGATGATGGCTGGCGGGGAGGAATGAGATTTGGTATGGTGATCTTTTTTCTTTGATTCTCATACTGAACTCCTATATTAAGTCAATTAGTTAGAGTACGTTTTGTCTTTTCCTCTTCAGTTGTGTGTGTCTTACTTTTCATTGTCTGGCTAGAAGCTTCAGAACAATATGGAGAGTCGCAGTGAGTGCTAACATTCTTGTCTCTACTTAAATGGGAATACTCCTGATAGTTCACTGTTAAAAAATATTTGCTGTAGCAACTGATTGCTACTGTAAGAAGGATATTCCCTATTAGCCCTAGCTTACCAATGCTTCTTACAGAATGGGCATTAAATAGATCATCTCTTGAAATGATAGGTTTTGTTGTTGTTGCTTAATCCTTTAAGTTGGTTAATTACAAGATAGATTTCTAAAATTGCATCAGTCTTACCCTCCTGAGTAAACCACGGTTGATCAAAGCATACTGCCTTTTGGGACTCCTGGGTGGCTCAGCGGGTTGAAGGCTGCCTTCGGCTCCGGTCCTGATCCTGGGTCCTTCAATCCCGTCTCCTATCAGCTCCTTACTCAGCAGGAAGCCTGCTTCTCCCTTCTGCCTATCACTCCTGCCTGTGCTCACTCTCTCTCTGATTTAAAATAAATAAATAAATATTTTAAAAACATACTGCATTTTTGTATAAATACTAGAATAAAGTCTTTAAAGATCTTGGAGTTTATGTTCATAGGTAAGATTAGCTGATGCTTTTTTCTTTTCGTTTCAATGATTTGTTGATTGTATTAAAGCTCTTTATTTGGTTTGGGTGTGAAGTTAAGCTATGATCACAGAATCAGATGAGGACATTTAAATTCTTATTTTTATGTTCTGGACCAGTTCATATGCTATGGTATCATCCTTATTCAGTAAAATTTGGTAGAACTTACCCATAAAGTCAGCTGAGCCTCATACAGGTTTAGGAATTGACACGTAACTTTCTCTTATTTTACTCTATGATTCTTAGTATATTCAGGTGTTTCACCTCATCTTGAGTTGATTTTCACCACTTATGTTAGTTACCCTTAGAGTTTTGATTTAATGTTTACATTTATTGGCATTAAATAGTATATGGTTTACTCATAACTTTTCATAATATTCTCAGTATCTATGTGTCTGTCCCATTTTTTTCCTTCTGCTTATTTTTGCCTCTTATTTATTTATTTATTTATTTATTTATTTATTTATTTATTTTCAGCGTAACAGTATTCATTGTTTTTGCACCACACCCAGTGCTCCATGCAATATGTGCCCTCCTTATTACCCACCACCTGGTTCCCCAACCTCCCACTCCTTCAAAACCCTCAGGTGTTTTTCAGAGTCCATAGTCTCTCATGGTTCATCTCCCCTTCCAATTTCCCTCAACTCCCTTTTCCTCTCCATCTCCCCATGTCCTCCATGTTCTTTGTTATGCTCTACAAATAAGTGAAACCATATGATACTTGACTCTCTCTGCTTGACTTGTTTCACTCAGCATAATCTTTTCCAGTCCCATCCATGTTGCTACAAAAGTTGGGTATTCATCCTTTCTGATGGAGGCATAATACTCCATCGTGTATATGGACCACATCTTCCTTATCCATTCATCCGTTGAAGGGCATCTTGGTTCTTTCCACAGTTTGGCGACCGTGGCCATTGCTGCTATAAACATTGGGGTACAGATGGCTCTTCTTTTCACTACATCTGTATCTTTGGGGTAAATACCCTGTGGTGCAATTGCAGGGTCATAGGGAAGCTCTATTTTTAATTTCTTGAGGAATCTCCACACTGTTCTCCAAAATGGCTGCACCAACTTGCATTCCCACCAACAGTGTAAGAGGGTTCCCCTTTCTCCACATCCTCTCCAACACATGTTGTTTCCTGTCTTGCTAATTTTGTTTTTGCCTCTTTTTTCTTTGATTTTTAAAAAATCTTATTAAGCAAGCTTTTTTGATTGCATTGATTTGCTTAAATTTCTGTTTTAGTAAATATTCCCATTGTCTTTATTAAATAATTTAATAAATTTTGGTTTTCTTTTCATCCATTATCTACCTTCTTACATTTTTTAAAAAAATATTTTATTTATTTATTTGACAGAGAGATAGCACAAGTAGGCAGAGCTGGCAGGCAGAGGGAGAAGGAGAAGCAGACTCTCCACTGAGCAGGGAGCCTGATGTGAGGCTCAATCCCAGGACCCTGGGATCATGACCTGAGCCGAAGGCAGAGGCTTAACCCACTGAACCACCCAGGTGCCCCCCTTCTTGCATTTTTAAGTTTATTTCTTTCACTTTTCATTTTCTGCTATGTGAATTTAAGACTACACCTATTCGTATGAGTACTCACAGAGTGTTTTCACTGGCACTCATTTTTCAAGAAAGTGTAATTTATTTGGACTTCTCTATTCCAGGAATTATTTCTAGTAGCAATAATGAAATTAATAGTAGTAGTGGTAGTAGAGGGGTTGGTCATAGTTTCTCTTATTGACAAGATGTTAGGGTTTCTATTATTTGGTTAGACCTGTCACTGTTTTTAGCCATAGAATATGGACCTGTCTTTTCACATTTTGTTATTTGCTGATTTTCTTTGTGTTAGTCTTTATGAAAGTATAAGATGTATTTCAAAATAAGCATCCTCCACTTAATTGGGGACATAATTTTGTTTGGGTATAAAGAAAGAGGGTTAGATTAAATTTCTCCCACATTTATTCCCTTATTCTCTCAAAACTTTCTTGGTACAACAGCAAAATAACAAAAATAATAATGATCCTTAGACATAAAGAGAATAGAAGAAGAACCAAGAGTGCTTGTGGATATAAATGAAATACTTTGAAGATAACAAACTGAGCAGGGGTAAATGAATCAGAAGAGCCTAGGAAAGGGAAACTTTTGTGCCAACAGAGGAGATGGTAGTGAAAAACAAAGTAATTTTCCCCACAGGGCTCTGGGAAGGCTTGGGATCTGGCGGGACCAGTCACCAAGGTTGCACATCTGTACTGAGCAGTCAGATGCCACCCCCCATGCCTTTTCCAATCTCTCTGTCTCCCATGTGTAGCCAAGGATATATCCCATTTCCATCTCTACAGGAAACGGGAGTTTTATTATGTTTAGAATTGAGAGGCTCCAGATGTGGGGAAACCAGACAGAGTTGGGAGAGAAGGTGCTAAATTGAAAACAAAAGGAACAAATAAGTCCAAATCCAGAATGGTCACACCCCACATCTCTTCCTTTGCCCTATTCCCAGGATGTCAGCAAGTTGTATAACACAAACCAGCAGATAGGATATTAAAGGATTATTTTCTGGGTAAACCAAATGGGCACAAATAGAATCCTTACAAGGCCTACCATTAGGGAGCTTTAAAACAGAAAGAAAAAAGCTGGCAGCTTGAGCGCACCACAGTGGAGGTGCACAGTGGTAATGCAGTGGGGACACATGGAGCTTCCAATGAATTTAGAGTCTTGCTCTTAAATATGAATGGAGAGGCAAAAATCACAATACGTGAGAGAAGTCTCAACATGAAAGACACAAAGACAAGGAAGGATTAAAAAAAATAAAAGCAAATAAGCAAACTGAAAAGGACTTAGAGGAATGGACAACAGATGGAAGAGAATAAAACAAATAGTAGTGCAAGACTGTTAAGTCTATTCAGGGATTCCCATATCTGACCAGTATGAGAAAATCCTGGGAGAAATATCAACCCAAAAATAACGAGAGAAATTGCCAGGTAGATTGATGAAGCATCTGGCAGAATGAACAACAATGACAAAAGACCTATGCCAACAACATTATTACACACTTTCAGTAGACCAAGAATCAGGGGTAGATCCTAAGAGCTTAGATGTGGAGAAGGGAATGGCTACATACAAAGCAATAGGAAATGAGATTAAAATTCATCTTCCCCACTGTAACATTGTAAGCTGCGTGGACTGCAGGAGGGAAATCTCTGGTGATGAAAGACCATATAAGTGCTTGGAAACATGTCTGAAGACTTGAAAAGATACTGATAGATATTTAACAGTTCCTGTAGAGCATTTAGAGAGAATTGTGTCTCTTCATGAATGGAACACTAAGCAAACTGGGAAATAAAACCATTGCCAATACCCCAGAAAACCAAAAAGTTGGACAAAACAATTATTGTCTGCTGCTTGGTGAGTCAGAAAACAATATGGTCATATTAATATAAACATTAATTAGTGACTTAACCACAAGTTGTGATGTAGATATATTGATTAGATGGAAGAGGAGAAATGGGGAGTGGATGTGGGAAAGCAAAAAAATAATTAATAAAATAACAAACCAACGTTTAATGTATAACACTCATAAATCAAGAAATAGCAATATAAGCACTAATTAGAAATGAGTAAGATCGTGAAAAGCTGTTGTTTACAGAAAGCAGGAGTGGGGAGAGGGAATGGGTTGTAGCCCAGCCCGTTAATACAACTTTATTTTTTAACTATGCACATTTATAACCTTGGTAAAAATAGAAAATATTTTTAAATAGTAATGAACACGTATATGTAGCTATATTTATGATCAGCATTGTCAATTGTGTTAATAATCATCCTTTTCCAGGCACATGATTAATGACAAAGGATTCACACAATCTAGTTGAAATAAGATGGTCATTTTAAAAAAGGGTGATAGGTCAAATGGAGATGATGATGGATGATAGATAGACAGATATAGAGATAGATAATAGATATAGAGATAGGTACATAGATAGATAGATAGATAGCAGATAAAAATTAACCTTGAGGGTATCTGGGTGGCTCAATGGGTTAAGGCTTTGCCTTCAGCTTAGGTCGTGGTCTCAGGGTCTTGGGATCGAGCTCTGCATTGGGCTCGCTGCTTCCCTGTTTCTCTCTCTGCCTGCCTCTCTGCCCGCTTGTGATCTCTCTCTCTCTCTGTCAAATAAACAAATAAAATCTTTAAAAAAAATTAACCTTGATGGGGCGCCTGGGTGGCTCAGTGGATTAAGCCGCTGCCTTCGGCTCAGGTCATGATCTCAGGGTCCTGGGATCGAGCCCCGCATCGGGCTCTCTGCTCCGCGGGGAGCCTGCTTCCTCCTCTCTCTCTCTGCCTGCCTCTCTGCCTACTTGTGATCTCTCTCTCTGTGAAATAATAAATAAATAAAATCTTTAAAAAAAAATTAACCTTGATTCCTGTAATGGTTAACTTTTTGTGTCAGCTTAAGTAGGCCACAGGGTACACAGATATTTGGTCAAGCATTCTGTGTCTGTGATTGTATTTTGGAATACGATTGACATTTGAACCAAAAGGTTGAGTAGATTGCCATCCCCAATGTGGGCCTCATCCAATCATTGAAGGTCTGAAGAGAATAAAATGACTGAACTTCCCACAAATAATAAAGAACTCTCTCTGACTGGCTCTTATGAACTGAGACTTCCATCCTTTCTTGCTTTTGGACCTGAACTGAAACATTGACTCTTTTGGGGTCCTGAGCCCACTGGTTTTCAAACTGAAACTTACCCCATCTGTTACCCTGAGTCAACAAGTCAACCCTGTCAACTGAAGGGTTGACAACCTTAATTATATGGATGGATAGATGGATAGATATCCTACTAGTTCTGTTTCTTATGAGAATCCTGACTAATACAACTCTTACCTCACAAAATATACAAAAATTAATTCAATATGAATCATTGAACTAAATATGATAATTAAAACAAAAGTTTTTAGAAGAAATGGAAGACCTTAATTATCTTTGGATGGGCAAATATTTCTTTAAAAAGACCAAAATTTTCTAACTGTAAAAGAATAGATGAGTATATTAGACTTCATTAAAATTAAGAATCCATATTCATTAAAAAGACACCATTAAGACAATAAAAAAGCAAACTACAGTCTTGGAAAAGACATTTCCAATACAAATATCCAACAGTGAACTCAACTCAGAGTATAAAAAGAACTCTTATAAGTCAATAAGAACAATTCTGATAACCCAACAGAAAATTAAGAGAGAAATTTGAATAGACACTTTTTAAAAGAGGATTTTAAAATAACCAATAAACATATTTAAAGTATTTGTCATTAACCATTTAAAATGTACAAATTAAAACTTAACAAAACATTATGACAAGACTCACCAGAAAGCTAAAATTAAAAGATTCACATTACTAGGTTCCAGGGAGAATAGAGACTATCTGGGATTCTCTTTATTGTTAGTTAGACTATAAATTGGTATAATCACTTTAAAAAACTATTTAGCAACACCTACTAAAACAAAATATACATATATCCTATGGCCCAGGACCTGCACTTATCAGTTATATATTCTTGCCCCAAAATGAGTGGGTATGTCCACCAAAAGACATGTATGGCAATATTTATAACAGTATATTTCATAAAAACACCCAAGTGGAAAAACATCAAGAGGGGGTATCTGTAAACAGTAGAATGGGTAAATAAATCATGGTATATTTATGCAATGGAATACTACTCAACAGTGAAAAAGAAAAAATGTTGAGAGAGACATAACAACATGCATGAACTCATAGACATGAAGCTAAGTGGGGAAAAAATCAGCACAAAAGAGTACATACATATAAAACACACAGAACCTCCCCAGCTATACTTGGGGAGATAATGACTGGAGAAGAGCATGAGTAAACTTACTATACTGCTAAAAATGTTCCATATCTTGATCTAAGTAGAAATTATATAGGTTTATATGTATACGATAATGCCCTGTTACACATTAAGATTTGTGTGCTATACTCAATGTTACTAAACATCATAAACAACAACAATTCTACACATCAAAATTAGGAGCATATGACCAAAAGCCAATAAATGGACTATAAAGGAGAGTCTCACAGACTATTCAAGTGATGGAATTAAAATAACAGGTGGAGGGGCACCTGGGTGGCTCAGTGGGTTAAGCCTCTGCCTTTGGCCCAGGTCGTGATCTCAGGATCTGGGGATTGAGCTCTACATCAGGCTCTCTGCTCAGTGGGGAGCCTGCTCCCCCCTCTTTCTCTGCCTGCTGCTCTGCTTACTTGTGATCTCTCTCCCTCTGCCAAATAAATAAATAAAGTCTTAAAAAAAAAAAGGAACAGGTGAAACTGTATGATATGGACATTTTTCTTGATGAAAACTGGAAGAATTATAACAATTTCATGTTCTTTAATCTAGTAAAACTAATACAATCAAGAAAACAGGAAATTTGGAGAAAATGGATTAAAAGAGAGTATCACCAAAGAATTGGAATATATATAAAGAGAATAATCCAATGGGGACACCTGGGTGACTTAGTCAGTTAAGCATCTGTCTTCAGCTCAGTCATGATCCCAGGGTCCTGGGATCAAGTCCTGCTTTGGGCTCTTTGCTCAGAGGAGCTCTCGCTGAGCTCCCACTCCCTCTGTCACTCCCCCTGCCTGTGCTCTCTCTCTCTCTGACAAATAAATAAAATCTTTTTAAAAAGAGAGAATAATCCAACGGTAATTATAAAAATTCAAAATACCTTAAGGTTAGTACTTAATACATGGGTATAACTATTATATTAGAAACAGTAGAAGCCTAGTTTATTTGAAGAAAAGTTAATAGACAATATCTAAACTAAATACCAATACTGAAAAGAATGGAAAAGACAGGACTGAGCATTGGACTCATGTGTGAGATACCATCTGAGCCACAGCCAAAATGTATGTACTCAGAAGCCCACAATCAGAGTAATAATGGAGTTAAAAAATGATATGGAAGGTGATAATGGCTAGAAAGTTTATAAAACTGAAAGACAGATTCAAGGAGCTCTGAAAACTCCAAGAAGGACCAACACAAAGAAAATTTCATCTAAGCACATCTTAGTAACACTACAGCAGACAAAATAATAAGGGGGGAAAAAAAACTTTAAAGCTGTCAGAGGTGGGAAAAAGCACATTACCTAGAAACATGAAAAATGAAAGATTGACAGCTGTCCTCCTGAAGGAATGACTGAGGCCAAAGGACAAGAGAATGGCATCTTTGATATGCTAAAATAAAATAATTTCCATCCTAGAATTTTATAACTAGCAATATATCCTTCAAAAATGAAAGTAAAATTAAGGTAGTTTCAGACAAACAAAAACCAAGATAATTTCATCTCCAAAATCTACATTAAAGGAATACTGAAGCAAGTTCTTCTATTAAAAAAAATAATAGTGATAATAATAATAATAATAAAATAAAAATTATCCTACAGGGAATCACAGAAATTAAAAAGGACTTAAAAACAAAAATAAAGGGTAAACACATAGTTTCTAAGATACACATTGACTGATATTAACTATATGAAACAATAGTGGTAATGTCTTGAAGGGTTTTAAACATACAGAATTAAAATATGACAACAAAGTTGGAAAAAGCCAGAGAGTCTGTGAAGAGAAAATGTCCCACATTTTGAGCATCAGCAGAAATGTGGAAAGTTGATTTGTATCACACCATACTACATCAAGGAATGATGCTGTAATCTCAAGAGTAACTACTAGAAGAATAACAAAATTATAATTGACAAATAATAAGGGAAAGAAAGAGAATAATGAAAAGTTTTTGACTGATTAAAAAGACAAGAAAAGAGAGACAAATAAACATGAAAGAAGTGGGCCAACTAGAAAACAATGTAAAATAGAGTACATGAACACAAATAAATCATTAATTACATTGAATATAAATGGGTAAATACTCCAATTAACGAGGGTTATCACACTTGATATAAAGACAAAATCCAACTATATGCTGCTTAAAAGGCTCACAACTAAGTATAAAAACACATAATTAGTAAAAAGTAAAATGATGAGGAAAGACAAACAGGGCAAAACCTAATCAAAGGAAGCGGGTGCAGATAGACTAATACCAGACAGAATAGATTTTAAAACAAGAAACACAACTAAAAGTAGAGGTATTTTATAATGATAAAGAGATTAATCCAAGGGATAGTATCACAGTTCTAAATGTAAATAATCATTATCCAACCAAGAAAGGAAAAGTTAAACTAAATGCAAACACTGCTATATACCCATCACAATGATTAATATTAAAAAGATTTCGGGCACCTGGGTAGCTCAGTCAGTTAAGCATTGAACCCAATTTCTGCTCAGGTCATGACCTCAAGGTTGTGAGATTGAGCCCCACAATGGGCTAAATAAGATTGACCTATAACTTTTCTTTTTCAGTGCTGCTCTTGTCTTGTTTTGATAGACATTTTGTGCTAGCCACCTAAAATGACTTAGGAATTGTACTTTCTTTTTATTTTCTAAAAGTTTTTGTGAAGGTTAAGAATTAATTTTCTTCATTGCTTGGTAGAATTTGCTGTTAAAATCTTTGTGACTAATGTTTTCTTTGTGGGAATATTTTTTTAAAGTATTGGTGCAATTTATTTAATGGTTATAGAACTATTGAAATTTAATATTTCTTCTTTGGTCAGATTTGTTGATTTTCTAGAAGTTTGTCTATTTCATATAAATGTCCAATATATTGTCATAAAGTTTTAAAAAATTGATTCTTTTCTTGAAATTCCTGCTTGAGCTGTAGTTATTCTGTTTTTTCATTTCTATAATTTTATTTGTATTTCCCATGTTTGTGTTATGATTCATCTCACTAGAGTGGGACTATTTTTATTAGTCTTTTGAAACAACCAAATACTAGCTTTATAAAGCCTCTCTAGCATATTTTTGTGTTTATTAAGTTTTATTCTACCTTTAATATTTACCTTTTATATAAATGATATACATTTCTCTTTGATGTAATTTTCTTGGCTTTCCAGAAATTACAAGATTATACAACTATATATAGCTAATAGTTAAGATACATACATATTAACTATACATATGTCATTATTATATATACATATATGGAATTATATGTTATATATGTATGTGTACACATGCATATATATGTTATATATATAATTCAGTATGAAATTAATTCTTTGAAATTTTTGAGTCTTAAAAAAAAGAAATATTTGAGTCTTACTGTGTTTTAGTTTCATAAATATCTCTGAAAGGAAAAATTTCTCTGTTAATAAATTTTCCATTACTCTTTTTACCTGATTTATCATTAAATAAGAGAATAATATTAAAATCTCCTTCTGTGATAACAGATTTGCCAAATTTTCCTTCTATATGTCCATTGTTGTTTGCATATTATAAATCAATAATATTAAATTCATTGAATATCAGAACTCAATATGGGGTGATATTTTCAATGATGTGTTGTGACATAAAATCTTATTTTTCTAAGGCTGATATTGCCATTCCAGCTTCCTTTTGATTGATTAGTGTTTAGCACATTCTTCTTTATCCTTTTACTTTTAAATCTTCTGAGTCTGAATGTTTTGTGTTCCT
The DNA here is from genome assembly GCF_922984935.1 of Meles meles. Lineage (NCBI taxonomy): Eukaryota > Metazoa > Chordata > Mammalia > Carnivora > Mustelidae > Meles > Meles meles. The sequence goes on along the minus strand of NC_060084.1, from coordinate 39,348,731 downwards.
CCATTTTTACTTTAAGTGCAGCCCAAAAATCTTTCCTTACCCAGAATATTTAGTCCATTTACATTTATTGTGAAAATTGATATAATTAGCTTTATTTCCACTATTTACTTTTGTTTTCTTTTAGCCCCCTTTCTCTGTTTTTTTTTTTTTTTTTCCTTTCTCCTTTTATACATTTTTAAATTTAGGTGATTGATTTTATCTACTGTTTTTTCCCTCTTCTATTCAATGTCTTTATCTTCCTCCAAAAAAAGTAATTATTTTCTAATATTTAGATCTTAACACTGAAATATGCTATTTTTGCTCAGTATTTTATTTCTACTCAATTTATACTATTCATTTTAGAAATCATAATGTTTCTTTTAAATGATTAGTATTTAATTAGATTTACCCACATGCATATCTTTCTTTTCTTTTTTTTTAAATCACCAATTCTTCCTACAACTCAGAACTATTTTCTGAATTATGAAGAAAGACTTTTAGAAGTTCCCTTTGTAAGAGCTTGTTCTTTTTAAACTCTACAAGTTATTCTTATTTGCAATATGTATTTATTTCATCTTCTTTTTGGCAAGAGATAATTTTATGCTCAAATACTAAGTTAAGAGTAATTTTTCTCAGAATTTTAAAGTTATTTTTCCATTTTTTGGCATCTAGCATTGCTACTGATAAGTCAAATGCCACTGTGGGTATCATTCCCATGTTTCGTTTGCTTGTTTTTTGGCCATTTTTAAGGATGTTCTCTTTGTCTTGAGGGTTTTACAGATGTAGATTTATTCATATTCATTCTCTTTGGAGTAGTTGAGCTTCCTGAATTCGATGATTGGTATATTTTTTATCAATTCTGGAAATCTGCAAATCCTGTATCTTTGAATATTGTCTCTCTTCCAGTTCTCTTAATACATTTATTCTGGAACTCTGAAGAGACATATGTTAGACTTTCACACTCTATTCTCTATAGCTGCTTATTCTGTGCATTAAGTTTTTAAATTCCTAGAAATTCTATTAATTCTTTTTCAAATGTTCCTGGTAATTTTTTATAGTTACTAGCTCCATAGTCACAATTTTTAAAAGGCTCCTTTATTTATTTAATCATAAATATAGTTTTAAATAGTCTGAATTTTATCATTGTAGTAACTATAGGTTTTGCATGTTTGATGATTCTGTAGGTTTGTCTTTTCTGCTAATTCTTGCTGTAGTAGCTCATCCCCTTATGTCATTTGTAATTTTTTACTTAAGTTTGCATTCTCCAGAATTTTAACTATTGGAATTTTTTGAGACCTAAGTTTAAAATTGTTCTTCCAAATAAGCTTTTGTTTAGTTCTGCTAGGCACATATGAATATTGCCAACCTAAAGCCACTTTAGATTTTCCTGGGGATTTTTAGGCCACACTGGTAGTGGAAATTCCAGTCCCAAACTCATACAATGATTTATATTAGAAATTCCTAGAAGAAACTTTTTTTTTTTTTAAATTCCCTCCATCTAGAGCTAAAGACGAGATAGAAGGGTATTTCATTTTCTCTGTGGGGTGTTTCTTCTCTAGCTCACCTTATGGAGTTGCTTGCTATATATAGCTTCCTCTGATCTAACCACCCACCTTGAACATACACAGATTTTGTCCCCTGCCCTGCTTATGTGACTTTTAAATACACTATGCCAGATTTTTAAATCTTCTATAGCACAGGTTTTTCTCTGGATGTCAAATTCACCATATTGCTAGAAAATAATGGGCCCTGTTCCATTGTTCTTTTAGTCCTAAAACTGCAACCCACACATTAGAAGACAAGCTAATTTTTCTTCTATTATAATTGACTTTTTCCTCTTCTTTGAAGTTTTTCTTTCCATTTGAAATAAAAATATTTTACCAGAGTTATGTACATGGATCGATCACTTTTCATTAACCTTGCAAACATCCAGCCATATGACTCTTCAGATTTATGTATCTATTCATCCAAAAAAGATTCATTCTATTATAACCTTGATAACTAATTCGGTTATAGTTTTCTGTTTTCTTCTTCAGGAATATCAGTGGTGTATTTTTTTCTTCTTATATCTCAAGTCACTTTTTTCTGGAATTATAATGAGCAGAAATTTGGATATCTGTATATTTGAAATAATATTTGGTTATTTGTTTAATCTCCTCCTTGTTTATCTTAACTCTTAGGAATGTCTATCTTCTCAGCCTGAAAAGGAATTTCTGCTTTCTTAAGGCTTATTCTGTTTGTATTCTCTATCACTGATTTGAATTTTCTTTTGTGTCATTTTTTTTGCAATTTAGTACCTGTAATGTCATTTTTACCTATACTATGGCCCTCTTTGTTTCTTTACAGACTTTTGGTTATTCAGAAACTTCCCATTTCATTTCAGTCAGCTTGCTCACTATCATATCTTTCACCTCATTTTACAGAGTTTATTTTTTTTCTGAATTTAACTGAAAGCACATGGTAAATAATGCAGTATATTTTAAGTGTGTTATAATTTCCATATTCTTCTGCTTAAGTAATGCAGAGTCTTTTCATAGGTACCATTTTTGGTCACATTATTCAAGCTAAAACAAGAAGTCTATCCAAACCAGTTTTTGCCCCAAGTAGTGTGAGCTGATTCTCCTCTAATCCCTCTCTGACCACCTGGATACTTGTAGATCTGAGACTGGAAGATGTATTGATATAGTTTACAAACCAGCTTAGTCATAAGGCAATTGGAAAGGAGACAACATAACAGAGAAATTTCAATTCGCTACAGTTCCTCCTCTGTTAGTTGAAGCCATCCACCAAGGATTACCTTCTCCTATGAAGTACAGAATGTCACTTACAGGGCACGCATTAGGCACATCTTAGGCACCAAAATACATCAGTGAACGAATCAGACAAACAGCCCTAGCAAGGGAGGCAGTAACAATTAATTGATAGGGCTGGTAAGGAAATCTCATACTATGTTAGAAGGCGACACGTGCCATGTTAAAAGAAGGAGCTGGGTAACCAGGGAAGCTGTGCTGATTGGGGATCAGGGGAGGCCTCTTTGAGAAGCTAAGGCTTGAGCAAAGGTGTTATGTAATTAGTCAGGGTTCCCCCAGAGAAACAAATCAATAGGAAATATATAGATACACAGGAAGAGACTTATTAAGAGAGACTGGCTCACACCATTATGGTGGGCAAGAGGCCCCGATCTGTTGACTGCAAGCTGGAAGCCCAGGGAAGTCAGTTTTGGAGTTCCAGTCCAAACACAGATGCCTGAGAACCAGAGAAGCTCACAGTGTAAATCCAATCCTGAGTCCAAAGGAACCAGAAAAGTTTATGGTCAAGGGCAGGAGAAGGTGAATGTTTCAGCTCAAGCAGAGAGAACAAATTCACCCTTCTTCTGCTTTTTTGTTCTCCTTAGGCTCTCAGCAGATTGGTGCTCACACACATTAGAGGGGCGGTCCTCTTTACTCAGTGTACTGATTCAAATGCTAATCTCTTCTGGACGCACCCAGAAATAATGTTCTACCAGCTGGGGCACCTCTTAGCCAAATCAAGTTGACACATAAATCACCAGAAGTAGGAAGGAGGTGAGCATTGGTTACATGAGTCTCTAAGGGAAGATTAAGGTTAAGGGCCATGCCTTGTATTTGGTTGCATCCAGGACACACATTTAGCACACAATAGGGATGAATTAATCCATGAAATTTCAAATTTACCAGAATATTGATGGAAGCATGTGGTCTTCTAGAAAGAGAGGCTTCTGTAAGGCTCTCAAGAATGGTTTTTGAACAGAAGCTTCACCACTGATAGAAGGAAAGAAGGCAGAAAGGCAGGCAGGCAAGCAGGCAGGCAGGAAGGAAGAAAAAAAACTTATCAAATGTGAAAATGTAGCTCTTCAGTTTTCAGAGGAAGTACAACTTTTTACCTAGGGCACGAGTGTGACTTGTCTCAGCTCAGAAGGTAAGAGACGGTGATTCAGAGGATGTCTGTGGGTTTCCTCAGTTTCCCCTACAGGCTCATCACACCCTCAGCAGGGGCTTATTTGTTCTGAGGGGCCAAAGTCCACCCCAGCCCTCAGAGAACTCCCAGCTGCCTCCACCACCTGCTCCCCCACTACTAACACATTGTGAAATTTAAGCTTAGGTCATCCTGTTGGGTTCATCCCAATGTCAGGCTCATCCCCCAGGAATGTCCCTGTGAGGAGGTCTCTCACAGCCCACAGGGCCCCTTGCTCATCCTCAGCTGTCTGCACAGCACTGAAGAGGCTGCTATGTAAATGTCTCACAGCCAGGTGTCTGAGACTGTCTGCCCACCCCGGAAGCTGGCAGGCCTCCAGCCCTGTCCTCGTTCTCCCCGTGCCTGGAGCTTGCGCGTGTTCAGGACGTAGAGAATAGCGGCAGCGGCAGCACTTGGACAACGGGGGCATCTCCAGAACCACGGGGAGAGGCTGGCCTAGACTTGCTCCTTCCAACAGGGCGCCACCGGCTGCGCATGGCAACTGGGCGTTTGAAATAAATAGCTGTGAAGACTGAGAAACCGGATTTTCAAGTTTACTTCATTTTATTTAATTTAGGTTCACCTGAAGTGACTGATACTTAACTCAGCTATTGAAAAACTTCTAAGTACATTTAAATATATTTGGAACAGCTTAGGTGTTTGGATCTACTTTTTCAATTGCAAATTTTGTGATATCTAAATACAGATCAAGAAAAATGTAGCGTCTGAATTCAGATGTGTCCTAAATGTACACACCAGATCTTGAAGACTAGAAAAATAGAATAGAAAGTATCTCGCTAATTCTTTTATATGGATTACATGTTGACTTGATAGTAGTTGGGCTATGTTGGGTTAAAGAAACACGTTATTCAGTTTAATTTCACCTACTTCTTTTTCCTTTTTTAATGTGACTACTGGGAAGTCAAAAATCATGTGGCGCTTCACATATTTCTTGCGGACAGTGTCAGTGTGACCAGATGGAGGGTGGTCCAAGTCAGTATTCCAGACCACGAAATAGACCAAAAAGAAACCAGCTCGGAGCTAAAGACTTTCTTCCCTAGACAGGAATTCCTGCGCCCTTCACCCTCTCTTCCCTAAATAAATCCTGCTGGTCTCAATATCTCAACCTCTTGGTCTCATCTTGTAGGTGGAGATGGGTCACCCCCAGCAAGAACTCAAGAACTGTCAACTATCAGGTCACATGTGGTTACTTTAAATACACACACACACATATGTGTGTATATATATATATATATATATATATATATATATGAATGCATTGCTTGGGCCATTTAAAAAATTTAAAAAATACTTTGGCGAGATATTTAAGTAGTACATAAACCAAAAAAGTAAAATTTGAAAGATACATTTTACAAATATTCTCATATAATTTAATTCTTTTATATCCATGCCACAACCTTCAATGCACTGCTCTGAGAACTGCATTTTCGAGTGCGCGTTATCGCAGATTCTGTCCTGTCAATTCAAATGGAGCCCTATGATTCTTTTTAACCAGCCACATCGTATTCCGTTGTATGGACATATTTGATTTTCTTCCGATTCATAAATGTTCCGTTTTCTTTCATATTGCAAGCAAGGCTGTAGTGAACATTCTTTTACTTACATCTTTTTAAGCGTGTGTTGATGTAGGAAAGACATTAAGGTTTGAAACCCGTGACCAAGAGAAGGAATTCTTGAGACAGGTTTGGTGCAAAATGGTGATTTTATTAAAGCACAGGGACAGGACCAGTGGGCAGAAAGAGCTGCACTGGGGTCATGAAGAGTGGCCCATTATATACTTTCTTTTTTTTTTTTTTTTTTTTAGATTTTATTTATTTATTTGACAGAAAGAGATCACAAGTAGGCAGAGAGAGAGAGGAGGAAGCAGGCTCCCTGCTGAGCAGAGAGCCTGATGCGGGGCTCGATCCCATGACCCTGAGATCATGACCTGAGCCGAAGGCAGAGGTTTAACCCACTGAGCCACCCAGGCGCCCCCATTATATACTTTCAAGTTGGGAGGGGCTTAGGGATAGTTTTGGAAGCAAGATTTCCAGGACCTTGAAGGGGCTAGCTATTTTTGGGAAAAGGTCAATTATTACCATCTAATAAAATCTTAGTCAAGAGACCCTTCGGATGTATATCAGTGCGCCATATGCTTGGGGGATGATTGCCAACAAGTATCTTGGAGGGTTTAGAGATAAAGGAAATTTCTAAAGGGATTTTTATTTTTATTTTATTTTTATTTTATTTATTTGACAGAGAGAAATCACAACTAGGCAGAGAGGCAGGCAGAGAGAGAGGAGGAAGCAGGCTCCCCGCGGAGCAGAGAGCCCGATGTGGGGCTCGATCCCAGGACCCTGGGATCATGACCTGAGCCGAAGGCAGAGGCTTTAACCCACTGAGCCACCCAGGCGCCCCTCTAAAGGGATTTTTATATGTTAAAGTAATGTTATAGGACAGAGTTGGGGGAGGGTGGGGCTAGGATTGCCTTTTGCCCTTAGCAAAGTGTCAACATCGAGGCAGTTGAGTCCCTAGAGGAATGTCACTCTGGCTATTTCAAGAATGTCAGTGGGCTGTAGATAGTAAGGAAATTTAATAATTTTTCCTCTGCCTTGTTTCCCATATCACGTGTGACTCTTATTTAAGGATTCCTAAAAGTGAAATGGTGGGCCAGAGGATAGTCACCTTTTTACTTTGACAGAGAGTACCAAATTACTCTCTAAAAATGTATCACCAATTTATATCTGACTGATAACAAAGTGCTCATTTATCCACATCCTCACCAACACAGTATTTTATTAGTGCTGGGTGTTTGTTGGTGTTTGAGAATATTTTTCTCAGGCTTCTAGTGAACCTAAGGGACTCTGCCTGTGTGCACCCACCAACTGTATACGGTGTGTGCACTGTTTAGCACAATCTTTGCCTACCTTTTCTTGTCTTTGTGTGTGTATGTGTGTGTGTGTGTGTGTATAGAAACTCTATAGTCAGCTATTGAACTTTTGGTAGCATAAATACTACCAAATACAAAATAGTAAGTATTTTGCCTCAACCTTTCAACCTGCCATCTTTTTTCTTTTCTTTTTTTTTAACCTCAATTGATGAATACCACAAATGCAGAAAAGTATGTAAGCCAGAGGTGTCAAGCTCAAACAGTGAATACTTCCACATAACCGCAATCTAAGTCAAGAAACTAGGAAACTCTACACACCCAAGAAGCCCCTTTCTCATACCCTCCCAGTCACTATCTCCTTCCTAAACCCAAGCTAGTGATTTCAACACAATAATTGTCAAAAGATGAATTTTGCCTTTTATTTTTTTTTGAAGATTTTATTAATTTATTTATTTGAGAGAGAGAAAGAAAGAGAGAGACAGAGAGCTTGAGCAGGAGGGAGGGGCAGAGAGACAGGGAGCCTAATGCAGAGGCTGAATCCCAGGACCCTCAGGATCTTGACCTGAGCCAAAGGCAGATGCTTAATAGATTGAGTCAACCACGTGCCCAGAATTTTGTCTCTTAAAATGTATATAAAAGAGCACATATCTGTTTTTCTGTGTGTGACTCTTGGCTGCTGCTGGTGACACCATGTTTGTGACAGTCATCCACGTTGTGTCATGTACCTGTCACATGGTTGTAGTTATCGTTGTATCCCATTGCATTTACTAAGTACCATATTTTCTTTACACATCCTACGTTGATTGACACCTGTTTTTTTTTTTTTTCAGATTTTGGTTTTCATAAGCATTTTTGCTGCAAACATCCTTATTCATGTCTTTTAGTGTGTATGTATATGCTTATCAGTTGGGAAGTGCTCAAGGGTGGACTTGCTGGGTTAAAGAGCATAGACAATGTCAGTTTTTCAAAGTTGTATCAGTTCACAGGCCCCCTGCAATGGAACAGTTTGGGTTGTTTCACATCCTCACCAACACTTGATACTGTGAGTCTTTTTTTTTTTTTTTTTTTTTTTTGTGGGGAGGGAGGGGCAGAGGGAGAAGGAGAGAGAGAATCTTAAGCAGGCTCTACGCCCAGCACAGAGCCCAACATGTGGCTCGATCTCAGGACCCCCTAATCATGAACTGAGCCAAAATCAGGAGTCAGATGCTTAACAAACTGAGCCACCCAGGCACCCCAAGTCTTTTTAATTTGAACTATAGGGATGGGTATACAGTGGTGCTTGCATTTGGATTAACTTTTCCTTTCTCAGGTGGGTAATAAGCTCAGATCTTTTTCATATGTATCCTTGCCATCTGGAACCTTTTGTTTTGAAGATATGAGTGTCTGTCTCATTTCTCTATTGAGTTATTGTCTCAGGCAGGACACAGGAGACAGACACCACTCCCAATTATTTGAACAGAGAAAATGTATTGTAAATATTTGTTAAGGAAGGGGTGGCTGATATCTGAATGGGGTTAAAAAAAAATCACACACACACACAAAACTCTGAGATGTATTTCATTAGCTACGACAGACAACAGCCAGTCTAAGAGCCCAGGGAAAAGGAAACAGGGGGAAAAAAATTGCAATCCAGGAAAGATGCCCTGCAAGGCTGAGATTCAGATCTCGGAGTTGATGTGGCTGTTACGGAAACATGCCACATGCTTTGCAGTAACAGTGAAGTTTTCTGGGGCCACGTGAGAGCAGAAAGCCTTAAAACCCTTATGGGGTTGCTGCAAGAACTCACTGGCCTCCAGATGCTCAGCTCCCCTCCAGTGGGGAAATGTAGCAGAGAGAAGGACCTTAAGTCCATGTCCATCCTTGCAGTCTCCTTCTGCGCCCCCTATTGGCAGAGCCTGACATAGCACCAGATGGCAAAGCAGTAATAAGGTTTGCAGAGTCTGGATCTGGCATGATTAAGTAGGGGCAAATAGGATGAATTTGGAACTGAGACCCAATAAGTCAATAACTGGCCCTTACTGTTATTTTGCATTGTGTGTCATTTTGTATTAATTGACAGTACTTCTTTATATATTCCTGCAACAAGTTGCTTATTGGTTGTGTTGCAAATATGTTCTCCCTGTGATTAATCTTTCTGTCTCTTTATGATGTCTTTTAAAGAACGGAAGCTTTTAATTTTAATGCAGCTCAATTTGTCAGTCTTTTTTATGGTAGTCCTTTTGATCTTATTTAAGAAGTCTTTTCTACCCTAAGGCTAGAAGAATATTCTCCAATGTTTTCCTTAGATGTATGGATTTCTTTCTACATTTAGATTTATGGTCTGCCTGGAATTGATTGTTGTGTATGACTGGTGTGAGGTAGGGAGGGAGTCAAGTTACTTTTTCCTCCATAATGCTACCCAGAAGACCCAGTGGCATTTCCATTCTGCAGCCAGGGGTCAAGTGTCCACACATGCCTTACTGTCTCGCTGGCCTCTCTCCTATCGCACTGGCTTATATGCCCATCCTTGAACCAAAAACACAGTCTTAATTGTAGTAGCTTTATCGTAACTCTGAATAACCAATAAAATCATTCTTCTTACCTTCTGCTTCCTAAGCATATCTTGATTATTCTTAGCCCTTTAAATTTTCATTAAAATTTCAATCAGTTTGTCAATTTTCAAAAAAAACCCCAAAAACCTTAGTATTTTTATTGATATTGCATTATATGTATAAATCATTTGGGAAGAATTGGCGTAGTTAAATTATTGACTCCTCCAACCTATAAATATAGTATAGATCCATTTATTTAAATCTTTATTCTTAATAATATTTTATATTTTTCTGTGAAGAGACATGCTACACCTTTGATTAGATTTCTTCTTAGGATGTGGAAATTTAAAACTACTGCAAATAATTTTTTAAATTTTAATTTTTGTTTATTACTAGTAAATTCCCCATATATACAAATAGGTTTATTCCTGGTGATTTTTAAATTTCTACATATTATAATCTGATTATTATTTGTTATTGTTTTTATTTCTGGGTTTTCTCTCTTTCTTACCCAAGTCTATGAGAGAAATTTTACATTTTATTCTTTACTTTTAAAGTTGCATTTTAATTTTTTTAAGATTTTATTTATTTATTTATTTATTTATTTATTTATTTATATATGACAGAAAGAGAGAAAGAGAGATCACAAGTAGGCAGAGAGGCAGAGAAAGAGGGGGAAGCAGGGTCCCCGCCGAGCAGAGAGACCGATGTGGGGCTTGATCCCAGGACTCTGAGATCATGACCTCAACCGAAGGCAGAGGCTAAACCCACTGAGCCACTCAGGTGCCCCTAAAGTTGCATTTTTAAATGTGTAGACTTCTAACCCACTTGCATTTAGCTTTATTAGTGAAGGATCTTGTTTTATTTTTATAATACTCTAAAATTTCAAATAGACATGGAGTTAGGATCCAGTTTCTCTCTTGTCCCTGATACAGTTTTCTTTTTCTATGTAATAATGCACTGTAATCACTATATTTAAAATACACTCGAATTATTCTATTTAATGGTACATCTTGATGACACAAACTCTCATTTTTTCCCCAAAATTCTCCTGACAATTCTAGAATGTTTTGTTTTCTGTATGGACATTAGGATAAGTTTGTCAGATTATTTATGCTGAGTTGTTGATTAAAATAATTAATGAACTGGAGAAGAACTGACATCTTTGGAGCATCGAGGCTTTCCCTATTGGCATATAATCTGTCCATTCATTAAGCCTTCTTTTGAGTCTCCAGTAAAGTTTCCTAGGTCTTTAAGTTTATTTTTCATCAACCTTTTACCCTTTAAAGTGTTTTGAGCAAGCAATGCATGAATATGATCTCAAAAATTAGAATTTATGTGAAAAGGTGTATCAGAGTGTTTCACTCTTACCCTTACCCTGGCCCATTCACCTTCAAGAAATTACTTTCTTGTTTATCCTCACAGTGTTTCTTTTTCTTTTTCTTTTTTTTAAAGATTTTATTTATTCATCTGAGAGAGAGAGCACAAGTGTGGGAGGAACAGAGGGGGAAGCAGACTCCCCACTGAGCAGGGAGACTACATGGGGCTCCATCCCAGGACCCTGGGATTATGACCTGAGCCTAAGGCAGATCTTTGTGACCCCCTCATCTCTTACAAAAAAAGGAACTCATTGTGTGCATTGTTTAATTCTTTGCCTTCTGTCCTTCATTGATAACCAACTAACACAGCTCCTTCCTTCTTTTTCCTGGTTGCGTACTATTCCAGTTTTGTTGTTCTAACAGTATTTATTTAAACCACTCCCTTAAATGGATACTGTGTTAAGTATCCATTAAGTATTTTGTCACCACAACTTTTCCTACTGAGAGAATCCTTGAAAAGGAGTCAAGTTGTGTGTGTGCATGTAAGTCCGTAGGATAAATTCTCAACAGTGAAGTTGTTCATTCTCCCAGAATTTTCTATCCCATTTTGACACCACGACATGGCTTGCTGTTGCACGGAACCAGCAAGGTCTATGGCTGTCTCAACATTTGTGCTCTGATAGGTCAAAACTGGTATCACAGTGTAGCTTTCATTCCCATTCCTCTTCTTGTAAGTGCATCTGAGCATCTTCTCATGTTTCAGTGCCATTTGTGATTCTGCCTGTGATTGGTATATATCTCTTGTCCTGATCTGTTTTCTACTGGGCTTCCTTGGGGTTCTGTTTTGGGGAACCTTGTCTCATTCATTCAGTCCCCACAATTACCCTGCATAGTGGCCATTGGAATATCCATTTCTCAGTCAGGAAGGGCAAGCTCCCAGAGCTCAGGCAGCTTGTCTGAGATCATACAGCTCACTGGGATTCAGGGCTGGCCCCAGAGTTTTCTTTTCTAACCATGTCACCCCGACTCTCCAATGGGACCAACCCCATCCGATGTCTGAATCCCACTGCAGGACCCCAGGTCCAAAGTTAGGCTGCCTCTGCTGGAATGTCTCTGCTAACAGGACCCAAGCAACCTGCCCCCCACTTCTCTCCTTCACCTTTTCTTTTCTATTGTGGTAAAACATACATACCATAAAATGTACCATTTTGGCTCTTTGAGCGTATGGTTCATTGGCATGAAGTACATTTATATTGTCATGTAACCTCCCCCACCACCTACCTCCAGAGCTTGGTCACCTTCCCAAACTTAAACACTGTCCTCCTTAAACAATTTCCATTCTCCCCTCCCCCAGCCCCTGGAAAACACCACTCTTTCTATGTCTATGAATTGCACTACTCAAATAAGTGGAATCATGCAAATTTATCCCTTTGTAAATGATTTATTAACATCATGTCTTCAAGGTTCATCCAGCTGGCATCATGTGTCACAATTTCCTCCCTTTTTAAGGCCAATCTTCCACTGAATTTATATTTTGTATTTTGTTTACCCATTTATCCACTCATGGACACTGGGCCGTGTCCACCTTTGGGCTACTGTGAACAATGCTGCTGTGAACATTGGTGCATAAAGGAAATAACTACTAGAGACTTTGCGGTCACTTCTTTGGGGTACATACTCCAGAGTGGAGCTGCTGGGCCACGTGGGATGTCTGTGTCTGATTGGGTGAGCCATCTCCATATTCATCCCTCTTTGGGTTCTAATTGCCATGACACTAGACTCGCTGCTGGTCTCCCTTCCACGTTCCAGAGAAGTCCTGGCTGCATTCTCAGAGGTCTCCCAGATCCAGCATTCTGAGGGGAAGGCTTTCGAATCCTTGGAAGAAGCCCAATTCTTCTGATCCCCTTGTGGGTCTTTCTCTGGTTGTCAGGGAAAATTTAGACCCTTCACACATGTTCTCTCTCAGGTGAGAAGCTGCATCCTTGACACTTATGTCCTTAAGCAGGTATCACTTGGCATTCACGTCTCCATCTTCTGGGGGAAAACACCAGACTTTCCCTTTGGGGAAGTCCCCTTGTGGCATTGCACTCTCTGGGGTACTCACGCAGCCAGGGACCCTGCTTTTCCCTAAGCAAGGGTTCCAGGCACTGATGAATCAATCTCTCTTTCTCTCTCATCCTTTCTCTTTTTTTCCTAAGGACACTTGACATTCATCTCATGCCAGCAGAGATTGCCTGAAGCAGCTGCCCTATTATTGCTTGTCAATTGTATCCCAAGTTTTCCAGTCTTTCTCACATTCTTCAGTCTTTCTTATCATTCTCCCAATAAATCCTCATTTTTGCTTAAGATATCCAGTTACAAAGGGATAAATTTGCATGATTCCACTTATTTGAGTAGTGCAATTCATAGACATAGAAAGCCCAGTGAACTGGCACACATCAAGCTCCCAGCCATAGAGGGGAAAAAGCATCGTCCGAGTGTTGTCCTGCAGGCACAGCTCAGTGCTTCTTGGTGCCTCCAACAGCCTCTTCTTCACCTTTGGGTTGTGTGAGGACCAGAGCTTACAGCTGATGTACCACTGTCCTCTCTGCAGCCAAGAGAGGTCCATGCCTATCTCCCAGCGGCAAGACCAGCCCTCCCCTTCCGTGCCTCTCCTATGCTGGGCAAGCCTACAGGGCTTGTGGTAAATGTTTATCACATTGACTTGTGGGAAGGTGGGCGAGATCCTACGCAATTTGGGTTTTCCTCTGCCCAAACAGACAGTCAACTAGATAATTAACTGATGCAAGAAGTGAGGGATTGACAGCCACTTTGAAAAACACATAAACTGACAGAAGCCAGACTCAAATGAAAGCAAAGGGAACAAGCTTTGTTGAACATTCCAAGGAATTACAGAGAGAATGTTCAAAATGCGTCTAGAAAGTTCTCTGTGGCCATACCAAGACCCAGCCCTCTGCTTATCTGAAAGACCACTGATACTCAGGGGAGCTTTTCCCTATGTGAGTGTGCATCCCCTCACCCCGTTAGAAAACAAATGTGTTACAAGAGACTTGTTTGCAGAGCAACAGGTTGTAGGGGAATTACATGACATATTACATAGAAAATTCTGAGCTCTGAATGTGGGCCATAAAAATTGACCACTAAGATGTAATCATCATAGTTGTTACTATCACTATGGAAATGCACTGGAGAAGACTCAATGAGGGGTACTGAGGGAAGCCAGCACAAGCCAGTGAGAGGCAGTGGCCAGTGGTGTTCTCATGGTACTGCAGCCTTCCAGCTGAGGCACCCCCAGAAGCAGGCAGGAGCTCCAGACCTCAGCTTCCACCTCTGACATGGGTTATCCTGGAAGGCTTCTCAGAGGAATAAGGTATAATAAGGACTTAAACAATAAGACTCACCTAGCATGGCCATGAGGGTAAAAGCAAAGGGACCTCAGAAAAGGCCGAGGTTGGGGACACTGTGCACACAGTGTGGTGTGGTATGAGGGCACTGGGTTTGGGTTCATGGAGACTGAGCCTGAATCCTAGCTCTGGATGAGCTCTGACACCTAAGAGAACTCATTCAGCCCCTCAGAATCTTAACTTCCTTCTTTAAAACTAGGGATGAGATACTTGTCCCAACAAGTTATTAGAAGTCAATGAAACCACATATTTTGAAGTCCTTGATAGATCCTGACATACAGTAATTTCTTGATAAGTGTTGGCCCTTATTCTTCCCCAATTTTTATCAGTTTATCAGTGGCTAATGTCTTGTAACAACCAAGTCTAGCTTTTAGAATGTGGTTATGGTCACATTCTGGGATTTACAGAGAACAGCCCGAAATTGAGGCTACAGTGACAGGATCCTGATCACTTGGTCCCATGGTCCTTAGCTTGTCTTAGCTTGTCTGGAGAAGGAAGGATAGTGCATGATGACTGGCCCCTGGGCCATGGACCAGTGTTGGAAGTGGGAGGGAGGGCCAGTGAACCTCCATGCTTTCAAGAGGGAAGGCCCAAGAAGGACCAGGCCTGGCTGGGAATCTTGGAATTGAACAGCTCAGAGAGGTTCTCATTCTCAGCCTTTGATGGTTAATTTTATGTATCAACAGGTCTGGGCTAAGGGGTGCCCAGAGAGCTGGTAATGCATTATTTCCAGGTGTGTCTGTCAGGGTGTTTCTGGAAAAGATTAGCACTTGAATCAGTAGACTGAATAAAGACCATCCTCACACCAGCATGGGTGGGCATAATCCAATCTGTGGAGGGTCCAAATGAACAAAAAGGCAGAGGAAGCATGAATTTGCTCTCTGAACTGGGTCCTCCATCTTCTCCTGCCCTTGGACATCAGTGCTCCTGGCCTTCAGACACAGGTGGAACTTAATCTTTGCTTTCTCTCATCCTCAGGCCTTTTGGCTTGGACTGGAACTCCACTGCTGGCTTCCCCAGGCTTCCAGTTTGCAGTCAGCAGATCAAGGGTCTTCTTCGCCTCCATCATCATCACATGAACCAGTGCTTCATAATGAAACCCTGTCCATGTATGTGTGTATTTCCGATTGGTTCTGGATTCTCTGGGGAACCGTGTCTTATGAAAGTCCCCTCTCATTCAGAGTCTCTGCTTCACACCCCGTCATGTTGCCCACCCTTACTGATTTATTGTCTATCTCTCCAACAGGAAAGGAAACCTCACTGTGGGTAAGGAACCCTTACCCAAATAGGGGACTGTTCTATATGGTGAAGCCAGCGTGGAAGGCATACCTCTCAGCTATCCCATGGGGGACATGGGGAAATGGAAGGGTTTAACCACTGCTCCCGAAAGTTCTTGGCTCAGAATGCCTCCTGGATGGAGAGCAAACTGACAGCCTCATTTCTTTCCTAGCTCCCGGGATCAGAGAAACTACCCAGGCACCAAAGTGCAAGCTCCATCAGGTGGATGTTGGGCCAGGGTACCCAGAAGAGAAAAGAGCCAGGCTAGACTACACAAAGCATCTGCTCTACCACCATGCTGAAAACCTAGAACAATCTAAATGGTCCAGGAAAAGAAGTGATAAAGTTAAAAGGTGTGGGTCCACAGAGTGGTTTTTCTGGGAGAAAGGAAGAACTCCCAAAGTTAGCTCTGGTGCTCCACATCTTCGTCCACTCCCTCAGGAGCTTCTTAGGAAGCAAGATCACCTGCCTGTTTGTCTCCATATAGAATGACACCTTTCAGGGATGGCTTCGCTTGGCAGCCACCTGGGGCAGGGTGCTGTTTGAAGACTTGTTTCCTCAGCCAGGCAACATGAGGCAACCCCACATCCTTCTGTTCTGAGCCCCTGTTCCCACTAGATGGTTCACCCACAAATACACTCGTTGTCTTACCTGTCCACCTCTTCTAAGGTAACAGGATGAGTCTAAGAAATGACTGGCTTCCCGGCGCCTTGGTTTGCTGAAACCTCTTGAAGGATATGTATGCCAAGGGGAGGGTTTCTGGTTATTTCCTCGGGCTGTGACCAGGACTAATGAACCTCTTGATATCTTCTGTGGGAAAGGGGAAAAAGAGAAAGAAGAAAATGTTGCCTACATGGCAGGGTTGCTAAAATTTCTAGCACCAAACCTCCATTTCAGCCAGTATAGCACCTGGAACTCTTCTCTGGGGAGTGGCACATTTCCTGATCATCTTCTTGGAGAAGGTCAATATGATAACTTCCCATGAGACAGAAGTCATGAACCAACCCAAATCAAAAACAAGCCCAATAGCAACCCAAATTAAAAAGTAGTTTTTCCATAGCATTGCTATTTCTGGTGGACACTGCCTACATACAGCTGAATAGATACGTACTTTATGGTATGCTTCAACCACAGGATCTGACACAACAATAAGAAAGAAGGAACTACAACAACATGCAAACCCATGGATGAGAGTCACAAACATGTTGTTGACTGAAAGAAAGCAGACACAAGAGCATATATTGTATGAGACAGCACATGTCTTCTGCACAGAAAATAAAAACAAATAAAACTAACCGATAACGTTGTAAGTTGTGGTGATTTTAACATATTTCTACAATATTTTTGCATTCATTTCAAAAGATGGAAGCTAATTACCACCCCCTGGGTATGGGATGGACTTAGTAACCTGCTTCTAACAAATAGAATCTGGTGGAAGTGATGCCGTGTCACTTAAAAGACAGGCCATAAAATGAGTAGCTTTGCCTGGCTTTCTGAAGGAAGCTGGCTGTCATGTTGTAAGGAAGCTGGCTGCCTCCCTACAAGGTCCAGAAGGGAGGCCCATGTGGGAAAAAATTAAAGCCTCCCACAAACAGCCAGCACTAAATCCCCAGCCATATAAGTGAGTCACCTAAGGAGCATCAGATCCTCCAGCCCCAGTCTAGCCTTCAGATGATGGCATCCTGGCTGATACATTGTCTGTGACCTCATGAAAGACCTCAAGTCACAACCACGTGGCCCAGCTGGTTCCAAATCCTGACCTGTAGAAAGAGATAATTCACACATACAGTAGTAGATAAGTAGTCCAGAAGTTAGGACACGCACCCTTGGTTTCTGAAACTCCTGGGCCTTTGGTGTCAATATTAATGTTGCTTCTTGACTTGCATGTTGATTTGGCTGGTGTAGTTTTTTAATTATTAAGGTACGTACTTATGATCTGTGCACTTTCCTATGTGCATATTACACTTTAGTAAAAAGTCCAATAATGTTTCACACAAAAACAATGTCTTTAACCTAACACTGGTCCCTGTCTAGTACGGTAAGTTTACCACGCACAGAAGTTATTGCTGGGTTGCTTGGGGACATTTACAGAGGGTCACATTCTAGACAAGCTGAGGCTTATGTAAACTTTCCATTAGCTCCAGAATGGGATATTTTGAGACATGCCTAACAGTGGAGTGGGACAGCTTTCAGGCTTGTGAAGCTGGCATCCGGATTCAGAATTGTGGCAGGATCCAGGCAGTGTAGGGAGGTTGGTGGGGCCCCACCTGGGAGTCAAGGCTGGATGATCACCAACATTCTGGTGGATGTAAGTGGTCCAGGCTGCCTTCATTTTATTTTCTCTCCAAATTCTGTATTTCTACTCCAGTATTTATCAATGTTGTGATCATTTCCACCATCAGAGTTGACAAGTTGAGCTACTTCTTATCTTTTCATTTTTTATTCTTTTTTATTTCCCTAAAGTTTTGAATGGCTTCAGTCTTAAGCTTGACTGAGGAGGGCTTATTTTCATGTATTTCCATAAAGAAGTACATTGATCCATGCTTTATCCTGCTCCTAAATTTCTCCATTGGACCGGCTAAAGCACAGCATCGTCTGGGGTCCTCTTAAGTTCTCTTCCTGTTTTACTTCCCAGTTCTCCAATTCTCCCCTTTATAACACCTCCATATGTTCTAGCTGAAACCACCTACCCAGGATTCACTATTCCATCTTGGGGCATTCCCACCTCCTTGATTTTACTCATCCTGTTTTACTTTTCCAGATCCCACCAGTCTTCCAAAACCCCAGTCATCATCTCCCATCAGGATCCTTTCTTTACTAAAAGTAGCAGTTCTTTTTGTAACCCCACTTCCAGAAATCACTCTCCATGCTTTTTGAAGTTTCTGTTTCTGTGTGAAAAGGGTGTGTTCTAGCCTGACTTTCTTGTCAGAACCAATAAAGGGCAGAGATGAGTTCTTGAGTGGTGAATGAAAGAACAAAGGTCCAGCAATGTGCCCACCAGATGTCTGGCTGACACCTCCAAGAGTGGTGTAGGTATCTGAGTTTGGGTTTTCCCAGAAGCTGACCCTGATAAAAGAATTTGCCTCTAGGGAACTGTGGTAGGTGGAGGGCGAGCGTAGCCAACAAAGGGTGCTTTGTCAAGATAGCTACCACAGTGCTACCTGGAGTCATGGGAAATCCTGGGAAGCCCCACCTGAATGGTGAGGACATTGATGTAGTGCACCCTACTGTTAACAGTCATTGGTTGGGTACAGCTCCTGGGAGCATTTGTTCCCTGATGCTTCCCACCTTCTGTGTGCAGGCATGGTGGGCTTCAGTGCCTCTGGAACAAAAAGTCTGAGGCACGTTGATGCAGAAGTTGGAGTGGGTCAATGCACATTGAAATAATGATATCCAAGGTGTTGGGGTGGGTTTTGGTTATTCCTGGGCACATCTCTCTGAGTTCTGGTCTTGAGGTTGGGATGATTAACATTACAGAGTCCAGTCCACAGTCCCTATAGCTGCTGTGAGGGAAGACAGATGTCCAGAGCCCCGCAGCTCATGAAGACTCACAGGAACACTTAGAATCCAGGTTAGGCATCCTCCTAAGCAAATGTTTGTCCTCAGCAAGCAGACATGCAAGATGTAACACACTTCCATATTTTGGTGTCCGCCGTGTTCTCCAGCCAGAAGGATTTCTTCCTCACCCTTCTATTGTCTTCTCTTGTTAACACTTCTCTCCCTAGGGAAGCCAGCAGGCTGCACATCAAAAACATCTGTCCTAGGAAAGTGAACATACCATACAGCCCCCAGTCCTAGCCCCAGAGCTGGCAGCACCCACCTCCCGAGGAGGGGTAGCTTTCTGGTGGCTTATCACTGGTTTGTAACTACAGCTTAGGGGAGATTTTAGCAAAGTCGCTGAGTGGGGTTGGAGCTTAATTGAATTTCCATTTGTGGCCTTCACTATATGTTGGCTTGTGCATTGCAAACCGTAAAATACTCACTTCAGGTATCTCTTCAGTTGGAACTTATAAGATCAGCGAGAACATAAAACTCTATTTTTAAACACTCAATATAAACAGTAAAGTCATTGAAATCAAAAGCCAAAGTAGTGTCTGTCATGCATTAAGACTTCCTCCTTCAAGTAGGCAGAGAAAGTAGGGACAGCATGTCAAATAGGCTCTTAGAGGACATTACAGTTGACAGTCACGGGGCAGTATCCTGGGATGTTTGGAGACAAAAAGAATCTCAGGACTGAGAATTCTCATTGCGTAAACATGCTTTCTATTTTGGAATCCTTACATATATCATATGCGGATGAAAATGGGTGTAGCTGGAGTTGTTTTGATAATTTCTTATAAGTTGGAAGAAGAATTAACATGATCTTTGAAATGTTCCTGACAGGAAAAATGGTTCCTTTGGCCTCTCCTTCAAAATGTGTTACCAACATGAGGGAAGAAGCTTGAAACTTTAAGACTTCTCAAGTGGCCTAAGAATGAATGGCCTCATCTCCTCCCCCAAGGTGGCAGAACTTGAAGGGAGCCACAAAGAGAAAACACAGGGAAGCATTCTTAGGATCTACGGGCCCTCCTGGTTGGCAGATTCCTCACCAGCAGCCCAAGGAGTAGGTGACTGTGAATTCTGGTTTTCTTTTTTTTTTTAAGATTTTTATTTAGTTATTTGACAGAGATCACAAGTAGACAGAGAGGCAGGCAGAGAGACAGAGGAGGAAGCAGGCTCTCCGCCGAGCAGAGAGCCCGATGTGGGGCTCGATCCCAGGATCCTGGAATCATGACCTGAGCTGAAGGCAGGTGCTTTAACCCACTGAGTTACCCAGGTGCCCCTGAATTCTGGTTTTCATTATCGTCTGGATCCCACAGGGTGAGAACTGAAGTTTTCCCAGCATCTAACGGATGTCAAATCTGAAACCACATCAGCAGATTCAAAACTTCAAGCAAAGTTCTGCTTAGTCCCCAGGTCATGGCCAAGTTCTAGTATCCCTGACTTTCCTCATCAAATCCACTGAAAACAAGAGGAGCCAAGCCACCCTCTCCAACCAGGCAGGGGACACTTCCCTACCTTGAGCCACTGACAAAATGTTTTTTTGCAAGATGCCCTGGTAAGTTGCCACTGGTCATTCTGACTCTGGTGGTCAGTCCATGGATGTCCTGAACCACAGATCTGACAGACTCTGTGGCCAAAGCAATCTCCAGCTGGTTAGTTCCGACTCTGCTGATGTTCTGGAAAACACACCCTGGGGCACACAGGAGGAATCAAGCAACATCCTCCAGAAAAGGGCTGATCTAACAGGTAAAATGGGATATGGCCCCCCAAATAGTCACACACAAGCCAGCCAACTCTCAGCCTCATACAGTGTCAGAGCCTCACACTGGCCTTGGGGCTGGCTCACCAGAGATGTTCTGGGAAGGCAAGGAGGGCAAGGTGGTGAAACATATGGTGGAAATTAGGTTCTCCTCCATGCCCAACAGATGGTGAAGAAGCTACCGCAGTTCATTTCAGATTGGGGGTAATACGAGTGATATGAGCTCTAAGAAACATAGTGACTCCTACTAGTGAGGTGTTCTCATTCAGGGATTGACAGTCACCCCAAACTACTCTTTAGTCTCATTTCTCTTTAGGAAGCAGGGAGAATCTGGATTCCTTCTCTCCTTCAGTTAAACCAGCAAGTGTCTATCTGGTGCTACTTGGATGCTCAGTCCAACATCCAAAGGGTCTGTGGGGACTCTTTATCAAGCCCTTCAGATAGATCTGTCCCATTGAGCCCTTAAGGAGTTAGTCTTGCCTGAAGATGGGACAAGTATATTCCATTTGCTACTCTTAGGCTCATAAACCAGGACATAGAATCCATGTGTGGACTGCAGGCAACACCGTGAACCTCCTGGGATGTTGTTTCTCTTCTCATTCTCCTCAAGGCGGACCTTTCCATCATGCTGCTCTCTTCCTTATTTTGTAGAGTATTTTACCTATCTGAAATTTTATATTTGCTTAACTATGTGTTGTCTGTCATGCCCCCAAAATGCAAATAAATGCCCTGAGAGCAGGGATCTTCTGGGTCTGTCTTTTTCAGCACTGTGACTCCACTAGCACGTCTCACAGGGAAGGGGCTCCATTCTCACATACTCGTACGTGTTGAAGGAACCAAGGTACAGATCTGCTGGAGTGTACTGACTGTCAAGGTGGTTGGCATCCTTGGCAACTTCTGGAAGTGGTAAAAGAGGGAAAAATTTGTAGCACCTGGGTGGCTCAGTGGGTTAAGCCTCTGCCTTGGGCTCAGGTCATGATTTCAGGGTCCTGAGATCGAGCCCCATGTGGGGCTCTCTGCTCAGCAGGGAGCCTGCTTCCCCCCCTCTCTCTCTGCTTGCCTCTCTGCCTACTTGTGATCTCTCTGTCTCTGTCAGATAAATAAATGGAATTTTAAAGAAAAAAAAAAGAAGAGAAACATTCCTGTTGGCATGGATTTGGAAAAGGGTGGATTTCAGTGTAGACCTTAGCAGGTGGTAGGAGTCTGATAAGGTTTAGGCTGAACCTGCTGGGCAAGTAGAGGGCAGGAGGCACAAAGGGGCAGAGCATATATGCCAAGTAGGCAGTGTGGAAAAGGACTTGCTCTGGGGAATACAGAGAAACACGTCTGAGATTGTCTCCACAATGTCTCCAGCCTCCTTGAAAGCCAGCCCTCCCTTTTACCAAAGATGTCAATGTCCTGGCTGACACATCCCAGAAGATTTATTGACATAATAGACACCATTCTAAAGAGTTGGCCCAGGATCACACATCAAAATTGCAAGTTTGAAAGGATTGGAGACATACTTTGGACACATATTTTATCTTGACTCTAGACTTAATTAAGATATTGCTAGAGCAATACCATAGACAAGCAAAGAACCAGCACTTTATTCAGCCATCCCCCATCCCTGTAAAAAAAATAAAATAAACGTGGATTGCATGGAGTGAGGTATTCATAATTATTTCATGCAGAAAAAAAATGAATGAAGAGGTATCAGGAGCTCATGTCATCAATTTTGCAGTTCTCAGTTTAATCAGAACACCTTATAATGCTAAAACACCAGCCTCTTTATTCTAAGATGTTTGTAGGTATCATCAAATCAATATCAGTTGAAATACTCTTTAATGATGTGATCATTTCAAAATTAGACTAATTTTAATTCGCAACAAAAGCATTTTTGGAACAGAAAACCTGTAGCTTTGTCAGCTGACCTGTGCTTCTGCTAACATTTAGAAATTTTCTTAAGGGGGAGAAAGCAAGATTTAACTTCCAGTGGACATTAATGCTGATTTTTCTTAGCGCCCAAGTTACTCACAGGTAAGTTAAGCTCTTAATGAAGTTCTTGACTTTTTAAAGGTCTCTGCGGTGCTGTTAGGACCCCGTGAAATCTAGCCCGTGTGTTATTTCCAGGCAGTCACAAAATGGAAGAGAATAAGATACCAAGAACTTAGTTCGAGAGTTCTCAACCCTCCTGATTGTCTTTCCACCCCCTTATCACTTCTATCCTTACTTCCCCAGAAACCCCAACCCAGAAGCCCGAGGACCACCTTACATTTTGCCTATTCAGACTTTGTTGGGTCACACATTCTCCATCCATATGTAGTTTTTAGGGGAAAAGAAATTAGTTGCCTTTGTTTAAAAATAGGGAAATTTCTTCTTCTAAGGTCCAGATTTCTTCTTTTGAGAAGCTCAAAGATTCGAGTAATGACGCCAGTCGCCTCCTCTCCAATGTTTCCTCTCCACTTCCACCTTTCCAAAAGAGCCCTGGTTCTGTCAATTTCCTTTGCCTCAACAACTGACCCCAGACCCAGAAAGGGAGCTGATTTTACTAAGCCAATCAGCTCTCTCACCATTTTCCTGGGGTCTGTTAGTGGTCCAGGAGTGGCAGGTGACCTGGGATGTGTCCAGTCAGAATGAAGGAAACAATTCAAACAGCCTGTGGTCGGAGAGAGAGTTGTTCCCATTCACTCCAAAGAGACTAAAAGAAAGCAGGCAGCCCCAGCTGCTATGGGCCACCAGCCAGCAATCCTGAGCAGAGCCAGCCAGAAGATGAAGCCAAAGCTGACCTCAAACCAGAAAGAAGAAAGACCCAGATTCTTGGTGAGAGCACTGAGCTACTGCTAGAACATGCGGCAAGCCCAGTATCTCTGAGTGTCCAGTTATGTGAAACATTTTTTAAAGAAATCCTTTTTAGGAAACCCAGCTGGAGTCAGTACGGAGCACTTTCTACTGC